>NC_135982.1:2898730-3198730 GCF_053455715.1 Rhinoraja longicauda | reverse complement strand
GTTGCTCTCAGCGTTAAAGGTCATTGCAAGATGCCCCTGCTGATCTTTGATAAATAATTTGTTACACACTGGTGTATGACAGAGTATTCCCCACAAAAGGAGAGAAGACTTCATTTGCTTTTACAGCAGTCAGAATAAACAGTGGGGTTTTCCTTGCTCACAGGCTTCCTGAAAGCAAGGCATTCCCAGGCTGTAATGGATATTGAGTGTGGCAGGATAGTTGTCAACCTCCAACAAAGCTCTGAAGAAACTTTAGGACAGGTTTTCTCAGCGAACCTCCTGGTAGCTTCCAACCTGGACCAAAGATAATAGAGCAGAGCAAGATAGACCACTCGACCCTAAGAATCGTAGTATGTCATGGCGCCATTTTAGTAGGCAGAAACTTGCAGAAACATTTAAAAAGAACAATCACAAAAATCTGTGAATTGATAGATGAGATATATTCTGCATTTTTATGGTATCATCACACACACTGTTCCCCCAAAACACTGATTACACTGCGATAGGCATAGCGAACGGCGGGTTTTGCTTACTAAAATGGCGGACATTATGCTCCTTTGCGTACTACACTTCAGTATAGGCGATTTCGACGAAGTGGTTCATCTTGCTCCTCTAGTATCGTTGAGCTGGACCACCTGGTTGTACCTTGATGGGGTTGGAGTGGTGGAGGAGGGATGGGCAAGGCACAAAGACCATGAGTCCTGTGGGCACTTTTCTGCCAGCTTGCCCAGGTACCTCTCAGCCCCTTGGCGTACCCTCCAACTCCAACCATGATTGTAGCATCCATTCATTGAAGAGTACTGCTTCCCTCGACCTGGAGCAGTATTGTTTATATCCACTCTACAGCACGTGGGACTGACTGACTGATCAGTGCCCATGTTAGTTTTCCCTCTCTAATTACCCTTGAGGACCATGACGAGCTGGCAAGCGTGCTGCTCGGAGGAAACAGCGGGAGCTTGCCTGCCTTTGCATTTACTGCTCTTGCCCCTCAGGAAGGTCATGGTTGGGGATTTGGGATTTGGGATATGGTGTCAGTGTAGCCCATGGCAATCCATTTATTAGATGGTGACCTCTTGTAGCCACTAACAGCAGGTGATGGGAATAATGAATGTTTAGAGTGGTGGCTCCTCTTGGATGGAGTCAAGCCTCTCCAATGCCATTGCAGCTGCAGCCATCCAGATAAATGGACAGTATTCCATCATCCTCTTGACCTGGACTTTGTAGGCGATGGAAAGGCTCTGGGATGTCATGAGCAGGTCACCCCACATCGTGCCCAGACCTACTCTCATAGCCACCATATTTATGTGGCTGGACCGGATAAAATGTTGGATCTTCAGAGAGTTGATAGGAAGGAACCTGGTGTTGGTAATAATACTGAAAGTCTAGGAGTGTGGTTAAAAGATGACTCGACATTGAAGGTAGTTTTTGCCTGGCACTGTGGTGGTGTGAATGTCACTTGCCACTAATTAGCCCATGCTTGACCACTGCCAAGGTCAAGGTCTGGTCACGGCAAGCACATACTGAGTCACCCGTTAAAGGTTTTCAGATGGGATTGATTCCTGTTCAATCATCAGCAAGCATCTCCACTACAGCACTGGAGGATCGCCGTCGGCAACTGTTGAACTGCAACTTTACTTTGTGTTGCCAATTAAGCTACTTTTCTGCTAGAACTAGAATTCTATATATAAACATAGCACAAAAAGTAAGGAAATTTGTGTTTGGTAGATTATTTCTTTGTTGTAACAATGCTTCTTGGCAATAAATCTTATACCGTTGGAAAGCCTGTTTATTTCCCTTTTAAATGGTGCCACATTTGTAAGGAACATGCATTTGTGGGATGAGCAGCAGAGCTGAGTATATGGGTTGCGCCCATGAAAAATTTGCCAAATCTTCTCTGCCAATGCCAAACAGCTTATTCTGCTGTTGCTATTGACTCTTGTTTTGAGCTTCTGGTACCCCCAGGTGCTGACAAGAATGGGATGCCATCCCACAACAGTGTGTGACCAGGCTGGTGACCAGCATGAGGAGGAGGTGCCAGGCTGTTATGGCTGTGTATGGTTCTTCCACACGCTACTGTGGCTCCTGTTTATTAAATGAATAAATTGTTAAATTGCCAATATGTCTTGTTTCTTCAGACTTCAATCATCCAATCCACCAAACAACACCGAACAAGAGTCAATGGCAGAATAAGCTGTTTGGCATTGGCAGAGAAGATTTGGCAAATTTTTCATGGGCGCAACCCATATACTCAGCTCTGCTGCTCATCCCACAAATGCATGTTCCTTACAAATGTGGCACCATTTAAAAGGGAAATAAACGGGCTTTCCAACGGAAAAGATTTATTGCCAAGAAGCATTGTTACAACAAAGAAATAATCTACCAAACACAAATTCCCTTACTTTTTGTGCTATGTTTATTTACTGTAAAATCTACCAGCACTTATTTGCATCAAGCAACATGAATTCTAGCTATATTAAGGAGATTTGAGCCCTGTTTTTAAGCAATCTAAAGTTAGATTGTGCCATTTTCTTGTAGTGATATTCTGCATTTTCTATTCTAGCGACTTCAGTATTTAGTGAGTTTGATTTGCAGATTAAGACTATGTCTTTGTTGAAGTACCTAAAGAAACCAGTTCTATAGGAAGAGTGTGCAGGAGGAAGTAGTTCATTTCTGAAAGAAAGTGAAACAAACAGGACTCAAGAGGAAGTCTGAAGAAAGGTCTCGACCCGAAACGTCACCCATTCCTTCTCTCCCGAGATGCTGCCCGACCTGCTGAGTTACTCCAGCATTTTGTGAGTAAATACCTTTGATTTGTACCAGCATCTGCAGTTATTTTCTTACAGGACTCAAGAGGAGGTATGGTCAGGAGGCAACTCATTTGTGAAGGGTGACAAGGAAACTGAGGATAACGAACTTAAAAATGCAGTTATGTATGTCGCAGATGATGGCTCTGTATGAGTCAGATGAGTCTGACGAAGGGTCTCGACCCGAAACATCACCCATCCCTTCTCTCCAGAAATGCTGCCAGACCCGCTGAGTTACTCCAGCATTTTGTGTCTATCTTCGATTTAAACCACCATCTGAAGGGTTTTTTTTCCTACCTATGACTCTGTTAATGATACGGGCAAGGAAAAACTTAATCTCAAGAGAAAATACCAGGACCAAAGTACCCTCTCCTCAAAACTCTAGAAAAGAAAATGGAACGAAGAGTATATCAATTATGCCGTTGTCCTTCCCCAAGATGAACTAACAAGCCCTACTCCCTCAACTCAGTGTGTAGGAGCCATTTTGCGTTTATTAGTTATTATTGCATATTATTATTATTACCTTGTATCCTGCTGTAGTTTGGGCACTATAGAGTTAATGCGATGCTTATGTAGGGGTGGGGCGGAGCTAGAGTGGGGGAAGTTGGGTACGTGCTGGCAGTGTGTGTGAGCCGGGAGGTGCTGACAGAGGTTCAGCCAAAGGCTCGGCCAAAAGATTCATTAGCCAAGATGTAATCAGTTGTAGATCTTATTGACAAGAAGATTAATACAGATTCCGCCAAAGTTATATCTGGCAGTTCGTATCGATCGCATAGACTGTGGTAAGATATGGAATTTTACCCAGCAAATCAATAACCAGTCGATGACAAGAGATATGCCAATATGTTTATTGCACCTTCAAAATAAAGACGACTAACTATTCAAACGTCGAGGAGGGTCTCTGTTATTATTTGCTCGAGTCATTAAGCTTATCGTTTTGCCCGGTCTATGCAAGTGGCAGCTTGGGAGCTAATTGATAAACGAGAGGCTGGCCGCTACATCGCGTAAAATTCCTTCTTAAGCCGAAGCGATTAGCTTGAATCCACTCCTTCAGAAAGTTCAGAGAACTTGCCTTCACAAGAGATGACGTGTGAGATCTTATCTGAACTGGAGTGATTCATGGCGAAATCTGCCTAAGCTGGAACGATTTATTGGAATTTACACTTCCGAATGTTCAGAAAG
Source organism: Rhinoraja longicauda (assembly GCF_053455715.1). NCBI lineage: Eukaryota > Metazoa > Chordata > Chondrichthyes > Rajiformes > Arhynchobatidae > Rhinoraja > Rhinoraja longicauda. The sequence goes on along the minus strand of NC_135982.1, from coordinate 3,194,744 downwards.
CTTGTCTTCGCAAGAGACGAAGGCTACGAAAGTTTACTGACCAGGGAGAGATTTATTGCCAAAAGCTGAAGCATTATATCTGTCTCTTAGAGTTATTTGAAAATTAGCTCTTGGATAGAGACTGTGGGAAAAAACAGCAGAAATCGTAGTCTTCTTTAAATTGTTTTTTTCTGTGTGAGATAACAAAAGCTGTTTTTGAATGATCGATAGCTTGGAATGCGGACAGCGTAGCAACGGCCTTGGGAGTCCCTGGTTACCAAGTCTTGTTTAAAAAATACCAGATAGTGGAAAAGGAAGCACATCTGGCTTACATTATCAAGCCCAGAATGTCTGAAATTAAATCCGATGTTCAGTCACAAGGTGGTGATAGTGGAACACGGCCTAAAGTGGGAAAAAGGGCCATTAAGCTTACTCAAATTGGCAAAGACATGGCTTATGAAAGCAATGAGAAGCTGAAGAAACATAAATATAAGATGGCTGTGAAGACCATGGAAAACATCAAAGAGCTAATAAGATCAGGAAAGAAGGCAGAGGTGCAGCTCAATCTGGATCACCTTAACCACCTCAAGGACAAAATCTACAGTATCCATGGAACATTGAGGCTGCTACAGTTAGCACCAGAAGACCAGGATAAGCAAGAGAAATGGATGCGGCAGGTGGTAGAAAATCTCGATGGAGAGAAGAGAATTTATAAAGGAGAATAGAATTTGTTTTGGATGTTTGAAAGAAGGTCATATGAGCAGAAATTGCAAGAATCGTTTGACTTGTGTTGTATGCAAAGGAGACCATCCTGAGATACTTCATTTTGAACAGAAGGACAAAGAAAGGAAACGTGAGCAGCCAGCCAAGGAAAAGGCGAGCCAGAGTGACGCCACTCCTCTTTCTCCGATGTGTGGACATATCGAGGCCGGTGAAGAAACTTGCATCTTCTCGATCGTACCAGTGCAAGTGAAGAGCTACAATGGGAGCACGGTGTTGCAAACGTACGCTTTCTTGGATGGTGGAAGTTCAGTTACTTTCTGCACCGAAAGCCTGGTAAGAAGGCTGAAGGTCTCAGGACAAAGGAAGAAGTTTACCCTGCATACCATGAATCAAGAGAAGTCTATAACCAGTTGTGTTATTTCAGGTTTGGAAATATCTGGTCTGGACAGCAATGATTTTGTTCAACTACCAGACGTGCTTACCAGTAAGACCATTCCTGTCTCACGGTCAAACATTCCTAGACAGGAAGACCTGGAGCAATGACCTTATTTGAAGAATATCAAGATAACTGAAATAGACTCTGGTATTGACTTACTCATCGGAGCTAATGCTTCCATGGTATTGGAACCTTGGGAAGTGGTCCACAGAAAAGAGGATGGACCATTCACCATAAAAACCTTGTTGGGATGGGTTGTTTGTGGTCCACTGAGAGAGGACCATGACAACAGCGTTGGAAAAGGCTTTCCTACAGTGGTTATTGATCAAATATCCGTTGTTAATCTGGAGGAACTTCTGGTCAAACAATACAACTATGACTTCAATGAAGAATCCAGTAAGGACAAGGAAGAAATGTCGAGAGAAGAGGTAAAGTTCATGGATATTATGAATCGTTCGGCAATGATGGCAGATGGACATTATTGTTTGGACTTACCTTTCAAGCAGGAGAATACCAGCATGCTTAACAATCGTTGCATTGCAGAGCAGCGTATCCAGAGCTTGAAACGCAAGTTTAATAAGGATGAAACATTTTGCAGTGAATACACATCTTTCCTCACGGAAATTATCAATAGTGATTATGCTGAAAGGGTACCAATGGACCAGCTGAACCGTAATAATGGGAAACTCTGGTACATCACTCATCACGGGGTGTATCACTCGAAGAAAGGAACCTTAAGAGTGGTCTTTGACTGTGCGGCAGTATTTAAGGGGACATCACTTAACTGCCAGCTGCTACAGGGTCCAGACCTAACTAACTCACTCATCAAACAAGAGCCTTTACTTTGATGGCGCATATTGAAGCAATGTTTCATCAGGTCAAGGTATCGGAAAAGCATGTTGACTATCTGCGATTTCTGTGGTGGCCCGCCGGTGATGTGCAGCAAGATCTTGTGGAATACCGGATGAAGTTACATCTTTTCGGAGTCGTGTCATCACCAAGTTGTGCAAACTTTGCATTGAGAAAGATTGCTGAGGACAACGAAGCACATTTTTCGGAAGAGGTGGTAGACATGGTGAAGAGCAACTTCTATGTAGATGACTGTTTGAAGTCCATGCCTTCGGAACTAGAAGCAGTCCGGATGGTAAAAGACCTGACTGACATCTGCCAAATGGGAGGATTTACGCTATGGAAATGGATCAGTAATAGCCGTGCTGTACTAGCATCCATTCCTCAAGCAAGTAGGGCTAAAGAGATCATGGAGTTGGACTTGGATCAGGACAATCTGCCGATGGAGAGAGCAGAATAGGTTCAAGTTCAAAATTGCTATACAGGAGTGACCATGCTACATACATGGCATCCTGTCAGTAGTTGGCTCTATTTACGATCCTTTAGGATTTCTAGCAACATTTACTCTGCCTGCTAAGTTGATTATGCAGGAACTCTGCAAGGAGAAGCTTGGTTGGGATGACAATATACCCCAAACTTTCCATCAGAAGTGGGCAGGATGGTTGACGGATCTTGACAAGATTGTGGAGTTTGAGGTGGACCAGTGCATAAAGCCTACCAACTTTGGACAAATCAGAAATGTACAGCTACACCACTTCTCAGACGCAAGTGAAAGTGGTTACGGCACTGTTTCATATCTGAGACTGGAAAATCACAGTAAGAAAGTGCATGATACATTTGTAATGGGTAAGTGTAACAGTGCTTAAATACATCAACAATGAAAACAAATGATTTCAGACATTTGTAGCTAACAGAATCGCTTTCGAGAAGGATGTTACTGACGTATCGCAATGGAGATATGTTAGTACAAAGGAAAATCCCGCAGATGAAGCTGGTGGACTAATGGCAGACCGCTTCTTAAACTGGAAAAGAAGGAGGCTGAACCTTCTGGCTGATGGGCAAAATTTTGGAGACCATACCGGACGCATGTGGGATCGTGCACACTGGTCGGCTGCAGACTAAGAACAATATCTTGGAAAGAACGATAACCAAGATGTGTCTGCTACTGGAAGCTGATACTTGACTTAACATGGACTGATGATTTTGTTGATTGAATAAATACTGTAATAAATTAGATGCCAATGTATAGTGCATGCTTTGATTATGTATGGAGTTTTTTCTTTGGCTCCTCCTTTTTTTTGTATTAGTAATTGTTGCGCTATACACTTATAACAATTAGGGGCCGGTGTGTAGGAGCCATTTTGCGTTTATTAGTTATTTTTGTATATTATTATTATTACCTTGATCCTGCTGTAGTTTGAACATTATAGAGTTAATGCGATGCTTATGTAGGGGCTGGGCGGAACTAGAGTGCGAGCAGAGTGTGTGAGCCAAGAGGTTCAGCCAAAGGCTCGGCCAAAAGATTCATTAGCCAAGATGAAATCGGTTGTAGATCTTATTGACAAGAAGATTAATACAGATTCCACCGAAGTTATATCTGGCAGTTCGTATCGATCGCATAGACTGTGGTAAGATATGGAATTTTACCTAGCAAATCAATAACCAGTCGATGACAAGAGATATGCCAATATGTTTATTGCACCTTCAAAATAAAGATGACTAACTATTCAAACATCGAGGACGGTCTCTGTTATTATTTGCTCGTGTCATTAAGCTTATCGTTTCGCCTGGTCTATGCAAGTGGCAGCTTGGGAGCTAATTGATAGACGAGAAGCTGGCCGCTACACAGTGCATGTTTTCCAGTCTAAAATATAGCAACCAGTTATATGTGCTACATTTAACTGGTAAATATAGCAAATATAATTATTTGCTAGTTATATTTGCTCCTAGCATAATATAACTTGCTAGGAGCAAATATAGCAAATGTTTTTATATATTTGCTATATTTAAATATATTAAAAAATATATATTTAATTATATATATATATAATACATATTATATTATATTATATTATGTTATATTATATTATATTATATTATATTATATTATATTATATTATATTATATTATATTATATTATATTATATTATGTTATATTATATTATAGACAATAGGTGCAGGAGTAGGCCATTCAGCCCTTCGAGCCAGCACCGCCATTCAATGCGATCATGGCTGATCACTCTCAATCAGTACCCCGTTCCTGCCTTCTCCCCATACCCCCTCACTCCGCTATCCCTAAGAGCTCTATCCAGCTCTCTCTTGAAAGCATCCAACGAACTGGCCTCCACTGCCTTCTGAGGCAGAGAATTCCACACCTTCACCACTCTCTGACTGAAAAAGTTCTCTGACTCTGACTCTCTGACTAATTGCTCCAGCCTTTCAACATGTTATATTATATTAATAATAATACAGGAACATCCTAGTCATTGATGATATGTGTAGAAGTATACTGCTTGTCATTTATTTGTGGTAAACATACACAATAAGAAAACATTGTTTCTAAGAATCGAATTCTAAGTTCTAAGACAATTGTTTACTAACTTTACTTTACGGAAACTAGAAAAATTCTAATAATTTTTCTGTTCTTAATATTTTTGTCACTCCTAGTTTGGAGAATAGGACAATGTTGTGATGATGTTGTGAACATGCATGTGACAGATACATGTCTGTACACATGCACAACTTTTAAAATATATTTGGATTTGGAAGAGCCAGCTTCTGGAGAGAAGTGTACCAAATATGGCACGTTGATATTTGGAGGTATTGTGAGCTTTCATTGGGGAGAGTTATAGAAAGTTATATTAGTTGGATACTAATATATTAAATCACATACTCCATGGTTTTTTGAGCTAGTTTTCCAAGAAAAGGTTACTTTTCCAAGTAGTCAAATCCTGAAAGGGTAGGATAGGGCTGAAGCCCAGTGTTTAGACGTTGGAATGTTTTTTTTTAATCATTCTAATAGAATGATTTTCCAACTCCAGTGGTAATTAAACTTTTTTTTCACTCCTAGTTTTCTTTACATATTTTTAGGATGTTCAAAAAGTTGAATAAAATAAACACATAAGAAATGAGTTGATTTATGTTTTTTGCTCGTGTGACGAAATAAATTATATATAAAACTATACACAATAGACAATAGACAATAGACAATAGGTGCAGGAGGAGGCCATTCAGCCCTTCGAGCCAGTACCGCCATTCAATGTGATCATGGCTGATCATTCTCAATCAGTACCCCGTTCCTGCCTTCTCCCCATACCCCCTGACTCCGCTATCCTTAAGGGAGAATAAGACAAAAATTACCAAGAAAATTTAGTCGAGGGTGAATGAAATTTTGTGATAAAGACTCAAGGGTGAATGACACTGAAATAGTTTACGAAGCACTGACTTGGAGCATATCAGTAGGGAGCCCCAAGCTGAAACAGATCACATCAACTTCAGCATGGCATTATGGAGAGTCATGGAGTCGTACAGCACAAAGGACAGACCCTTCGGCCTAATGTGTCCATGCCGACCAAGATGCCCCTTCTACACCAGTCCCACCGGCCTGCCCATACTCCTCTAAGCCTTGTAGAAATGAGGAATTGCAGATGCTGGTTGGCAAAAGAAGACACAGAGTGCTGGAGTAACACAGCAGGTCAGGCAGGATCTCTGGAGAACATGATTTGTGAAGTTTCGGGTCGGGACGCTTCTTGAGACTTATCCCCTGAGATGCTGCCTGACCCACTGAGCCACTCCAGCACTCAGTGTCTGCCTCCTCCACGCCTTTGCTATTCACGTACCTGTCCAAATGTCTTTTAAATTTTGTCTTTTAAATCCCAAGAACATTGTTATATGAAGCTCACAACTGAATCTCTCGTAACACACGAAACATTCACAAACAGCATTGGAATGATCCACTGCATGGTTTAAATGCCAAGAAACAGGATGGACAATGTCCAGGTTATGATGTGGAAGTTGCTTATTGTTGGTTTTAAACATATTAAATTGCTTTTATAATAAGTACTGTCACATTAGATAAAAGTATAATAATGGAAAATTGGATCCCATTGGAATAAAGCTTTAAAAAATATATATACTACATACTCTAAAACCCTTCCTACGTAGGCAGCAAGGTACAAGGTACCCGTGGATGTGAGTATTGCTCACATGCCTTTGCAGAAGGCCAGAGAAGCTGCCTCCTTGCACAATGTGAAAAATAATATCCAAACATTCAAATCAATGAATTAAGGCGAAAATGAATGAATGGCTTACATAAATGATGTTTCTACTCGAGTCCCTGTTATCTGTCCACACGGACATGTCCACAACTACTCTCTTACTGTAGTTTGCATTCAGCAGTCGCAGGATGATTTCCAAACTCCAACCAGGCTCTGAACAAACAGGAAAATAAGAGCAAGTATTTTAACGCGGATGACTTTTAACACAGTACACAGATCAAAAGTGGGGAGGGGCGGGGCTTTGAAAATAACTTGGCATAATGGTCATGTCAGCAGAGCCAATATAAAGTTCATACCTTCCTAAACAATGTTCCTTTCAATAGCAAAGATTTCACAGGACACGAGGCAGTTAGACAATAAACATAGAATCACAAATGTTCACGGCACAGACGACAGCCAATGCCCATTGTGTTCAGGCTATTCGGAAACACTAATCTGGCCCAATTCCATTTTCCAGCCTTCAGTCCTCATAGGTAATGGCATCTCAGACATTCATCCAAGCATTTTTAAACACAATTAGCATCTCTGTCTCATCCACCCTTACAGGCAAGACCCCAACTGCATGTCATGAAAAATATAATCCTTCCATTTGGCCCCTCATCACTTGTTGCACCTTAATTCCATCTCCTCTGAGCTTTCTCTACTCTCTCACTCGGTACCATTGCCACCGAACCTCAGTCTTTATGATGAGAAGAGTCTATTTCCTCATCGGGCTTGCTAAATACTAGCAAAAAATGACCTCCTGGTTGCATTTAAGAATTCAGTTTCCTTTAATCCGAAGCACTGATTCCACCCCAATTAATAATCAGGAAGTTGAAATTCTATTATTACTAATTCATCGCTCATAGGAGCAGAATTAGGCTATTTGGTTCATTAAGTTTATTCTTCCATGGCTGATCTACCTTTCCCTTGCAATCCCATTCTTCTGCCTAATCTATTCATCTGCTTATATATTTGTTCTTCTATCTCCCTCAGACTGGGGCCCATGCTAGTCCAGTAGCCTCATGGTCCCTTATTTCTTCTTCTATTCAATCCATGTAGTCTTGATGATCCTTCACATTCGTCATTGCTGAAGGAATATTTCAAGAGTACGACCAAACCAAATCCAACTGCTAGCTGTGCAAAAAGATATTGCAACAGATCTCTGGAGACTTGGTCAAATAGGTTAACTTTGTAGACCTTTAAGGAGCTGAGGGAAAATGTGTCATGTTTAGGGAATGAACTCCAGAGGTCAGCAGGAGAGGTTGAGCAGGATAGGGCTATTCTTTGGAACACACGAGATGAGGGGTGATCTTATAAAGATGTACAAAATCATGAGAGGAATAGATCGGCTAGACGCACAGTGTCTCTTGCCCGTAGTAGGGGAATCGAGAACTAGAGGACATTGGTTTAAGGTGAGGTGGGAAAGATTTATTAGGAACCTGAGTGGTGACTTTTTTTACAAAGAGGGAGGTGGATATATGGAATGAGCTGCTGGATGAGGTAGTTGAGGCAGGTACTATCACAATGTTTACAAAAAAACATTTGGATAGATACATTTGTGTAGGAAAAAAACTGCAGATGCTGGTTTAAATCAAAGATAGACACAAAATGCTGGAGTAACTCATCGGGGAAAAACTTTTTCAGTCAGAGAGTTGTGAACCTGTGGAATACTCTGCCTCATAAGGCAGTGGAGGCCAATTCTCTAAATGCATTCAAGAGAGAGCTAGATAGAGCTCTTAAGGATAGCGGAGTCATGGGGTATGGGGAGAAGGCAGGAACGGGGTACTGATTGAGAATAATCAGCCATGATCACATTGAATGGCGGTGCTGGCTCGAAGGGCCGAATGGCCTACTCCTGCACCTATTGTCTATTGTTTATTGTTTATTGGGTTAGGCAGCATCTCAGGAGAGAAGGAATGGGTGACGTTTGGGTCGAGACCCTTCTTCAGAGTCTGAAGAAGGGTCTCAACCTGGAACGTCACCCATTCCTTCTCTCCTGATATGCTGCCTGGCCCGCTGAGTTACTCCAGCATCTTGTGTCTACCTTGGATAGATACATGGATAGGACAGGTTTAGAAGGACATTGGCCAAACACAGGCAGATGGGACTAGTGTAGATGCAACATGTTGGTCGGCATGGGTAAGTTGGGTGGAAGGGCCTGTTTCCACACTGTATGACTCTATTCTATTCTACATGTAGCACTAGACTCCACAACCAAGAAAACATTCTTACAATATCTATTCAGTCAAGCCATTTGGATCACTTCTCATTCTGAGTGCCCAAGTCACTCAAAGGAGTTGGTGAACAAAAATAAAAATGCCATGTTGAGATTGTTTTCTCAGACCACATTTGGTGTGCTGCGTGCAGTTCAGGTCTCCATATCCAAGATGTAACAAGTAAAATGGATAAGGGAGAGCCAGTGGATGTAGTGTATCTGGACTTTTAGAAAGCCTTTGATATGGTCCCACACAGGAGATTAGTGGGTGTCAGATTAGGAAAAGGGGAAGTGCAATGAGACCTGGGTGTCCTTGTTCATCAGTCACTGAAAGTAAGCATGCAGGTACAGCAGGGAGTGAAGAAAGCTAATGGCATGTTGGTCCTCATAACGAGAGGAGCAAAGAGGTCTTTCTGCAGTTGTACAGGGCCCTGGTGAGACCACATCTGGAGTATTGTGTGCAGTTTTGGTCTCCTAATTTGAGGAAGGACATTCTTGCTATTGAGGGAGTGCAGTGTAGGTTCACTAGGTTAATTCCCGGGATGGTAGGACTGTCCTATGATGAAAGAATGGAACGACTGAGTTTGTATTCACTGAAATTTGGATGAGAGGGGATCTTATAGAAAGATATAAAATTCTTAAAGATTGGACAAACTAGATGCAGGAAACATGTTCCCAATGTTGGGGGAGTCCAGAACCAAGGGCCACAGTTTAAGAATAAGGGGTAGGCCATTTAGAACTGAGATGAGGAAAAACTTTTTCACCCAGAGAGTTGTGAATTTGTGGAATTCTCTGCCTCAGAAGGCAGTGGAGGCCGATTCGCTGGATGCATTCAAAAGAGAGTTAGATAGAGCTCTTCGGGCTAGCGGAATCAAGGGATATGGGGAGAAGGCAGAAACGGGGTACTGATTGTGGATGATCAGCCATGATCACATTGAATAGCGGTGTTGGCTCGAAGGGCCGAATGGCCTCCTCCTGCACCTATTTTCTGTTTCTAAAGGATCAACTAATGTTGGCATCAGTGCAGCCGAGATTCACCAAGGTTCTTGGATGAAGTTGTTGTGATCGGAAGAGAAATTGAAGACGATTGGCCTACCCTTGCTACAGTTTAGAAGAGAATTGCAAGATCCTGGAAGGCATAAGTAACCACAAACATTTCTGGAAACACACAACCGATGAAAGGTCTTCAACCGGAAAGGTTTTCCCTTTGCCAGTTCTGCCTGAGCTTGTTCCCAATGTTCTCACCAGGATGTCTGGAATAATAAATCACCAGGAATTGTGCTGCAAGTTTAAGGTTTTCATACCACAATTGTCGCTTTTCTCTTCCAAGATATTCTAGTGTTGTACCACATAGAACTGTACAGCACAGGAACAGTCCACGATGTCTGTGCTGACTTAATGCAAAAACCAACTCTTATCTGCCTGTACATAATGCATATCCATCCACTCATTCCCTGCACATTCATGTGCTTATCCAAATGGCTCTTAAATGACACTTTTGCAACTGCCTTCACTGTAATCCCCAGCAGCGTGTTCCAGGCAGCCACCTCTGTGTAAAGTATGTGCTCCACACATCTCCTTTAAATATTACCCCTCATGTGAAAGCTGTGCCTCTGGTGCTGTAGACTATCGCTGGAATTGCTGATGATCAGAGTTACTGTTGTAAGTTACAGTACTGCAATAACACAAAATCACAAAGCATTGCAATTCCACGTCTCCCCAAATCAGGAGTAGTCTTCATACCCTCCACAACGTCCCAGTCGGGTGCAGCAACTGGCCATCCTCCAACAGCATCCAGCAGAGTTAACAGAGGTTCAGAGTCTCGCTCGGCAATTACAGCTGCAACATAAAAAGAGGAATCTACATCACAACAGAAAATGCTCAACAGTTGGGCGGCACGGCGGTAGAGTTGCTGCCTTACAGTGCCAGCCACCTGCTTCCATCCTGACCTCGGGTGCTGTCTGTACACAGTTTTGTATGGACGTATGGACATTCTCCCTGTGACCGCGTGGGTTTTCTTCAGGTGGTCTGGTTTCCTCCCACACTCCAAAGAGGTACAGGTTTGTACAATCATTGGCTTTGGTAAAAATTGTAAACTGTCCCTGGTGTGTAGGACAGTGCTAGTGTACAGGGTGATCACTGGTCTAGTAAACTGTCCCTGGTGTGTAGGATAGTGCTAGTGTACAGGGTGATCACTGGTCGGCGCCGACTCAGTGAACGAAGGGCCTGTTTCTGCGCTGTATCGCTAAAGTCTAAAGTTGAGCATTATCTGTAAAAGGAGCATCCTGGACAATACAGCTTGCCCTCTCCATGACACACTGGTCAACCTGAGGAGCACCTTCAGCAACAGACTGGTTCCACTAAGATGCAGCACAGAATGCCACAGGAGATCCTTCTTCCCTGGGGCTATTAAACTTTACAACTCCCCCCCTTCTGTCATGGGGTGGACTGAGACTGACTCCGCTCCCCCCCCCCCCAATTTTTGCACATCCCCCGAGCCTTTCCACTCATCACTTTAATTTCATGTTTCATGTATTTTGTGTTTATATGACTGTTGGCAGATCAATTTCCCTCCTGGGATAAATAAAGTTCTATCGTATCATATTGTATGGTATCAGACTATATTTCAGCAATGTTAGAAATAAACAGGAGTGAAGATACAGAGAGGGGTGTTGCTGGCTGAAGGGAATAGAACACAAGGCAAGCTCTGTGATGCTGTGAGAGGGAGGAGAGATCAAAGCAGAAGACAGTGCAACGTCGGAACAGGATAGGAACATTTTTCGAGGATTCGCATCAATGATGGAAGAGCACTCAAACAATATATAATGAATAGAAAAAAACATTTATTAAAATAATAATAAAACTACAAATAAACAGTGAGTCTCATAGCTGCAAAAGCTCGTGGGAAAGCTTGTTTCAAACGCTTGTCAGGTGCAGCGGTAGAGTCATTGGCTTACAGCGCCAGAGACCTGGGTCGGCTTCGATCCTGACTGTGGTGCAATCTGCACAGAGTTCGTACATTCTCCAAGTGACCTTGTGGGTTTTCTCTAGGTGCTCCAGTTTCCTCCCACACTCTGAAGAAGTACAGATTTGTAGGTTAATTGGCTTTGGTAAAGATTGTAAATTGTTCTCAGTATGAGTCAGATAGTGCAAGTGTGTGGGATTCGCTGGTCAGGCGGACCAGGTGGGTTGAAGGGCCTATTTCTGTAATGTATCTCCAAACTAAACTAAACTAAACTCATTACAGCAGCTACATTCTAAAGTCTGGGGTCCTGGTACCATTCGGGACTCAAGGTCTGGAGTGAAGTGAGATCACCTGCAATTCCATCTATATACTAAAACACTTGTTTGTTTGTTTGTTTGTTTGTTCCTGAACTACAGCCAAAACGGTACATGGTAGCGCGACAATTGTAGGCCCACCTTACTCACCGTCGTCCCTTTGGTGCTAACGGAAGAGGTTTCATTGAAATTGGCGTTATATTTTTTAAGTTATTCACATTTTAAAGTTTAAATCTATCTCCTAGGGAGGGTGGGGAGGGGGAGAGGGAGGGAGGGAGGTGGGGGGTGAAGGGAGGGAGGGAGGGAGGGGGGAGGGAGGATAGGGGGTTGAGGGGGATGGAGTGGGGGGAGAGGAAGGGGAGGGGAACTGTGGAGGGGAGGGAAGGGGGAGGAGAGGGGGAGGGGGAGTGGTGGGAGGAGGGAGGAGGGAGGAGGGAGGAGGGAGGAGGGAGGAGGGAGGAGGGAGGAGGGAGGAGGGAGGAGGGAGGAGGGAGGAGGGAGGAGGGAGGAGGGGGGATGGAAGGGGGAAGGGGGGCGGAGGAGAGGGGAGGAGAGGGGGAGGGAGGGGGAGAAGGGAGGGAGAGGGGAGGGAGAGGAGGGGAGGGGCAGAGGGGGGTGGGGGAGGGAGGAGAGGGGAGGGGGGAGTGTGGGAGGAGAGATGTAGCACCAACTCTCCTGAGGTTTGGGCCCAACGGGTCCACTTGGTCTAGTCTCAATCTATAAACAAGAGTTGACTATTCTTCTTCATGCTGAAAACAAAGGTCATTTGTTGCACCAGGCCATCTCAAATGACTCTGACAGAAAAAGGTTTATCTTATCTTCCAGGTAATTCTGCAGGTCAGAGGACTCATGACTTACTGCTTCTTCTAAGTGAGGCCAAGCATTTCCCAAAGCAACTCACTGTTTTTCTAAGCGAGTCTGCTGGCTTGATGTGGCCCTGTTAGCAGACAACTCAATTTTCGCTGAAAAGCCTTTTTAACCTTGACATTACAAAAGTGAAACAGAGCAGTAATTGGACAAGAAGCAAAATGTCAGATGGGAGGAAGTGTAAGTTGAAACAACACTCACTTCGTATGTGTGGACACCACAAATTCAAAACTAGAAATGCTGATTATTTTAAATTGTTGACCTCAATGTTAAGTTGCAAAACTGCAGCATGCTTTGCCAAAGAAGCTGTATCATGATCTTTAGGTGAACTTCACCACAACAGTGTTGTTCCCCACAAAGGTTAGGCAGACAATGGAACTTGGGGGAACCACACCATATATTTTGCTTGGCCAGCTTACAACCCAGCAGTATTGATTTTTCTAACTTCAAGTAATCCTTGCATCTCTCTCTCTCCGTTCCACCCCCAGCCCAGCCATCGTATTAGTGTCACTGTCGTCCTGCTAAGTTTCACTGTTTGCATCACTCATTATCACTCATTATGGACCATTGTGGGCTCCACCTTTCCTTGATCTTCGTTGCTGGAATTGATTTGTCCTTTTGCATGTCTTTCATTCATTAGTTCTTTGTACCTTTCTCATATCACTCCTTTCCCTCTCCCAGGACTCTCAGTCTGAAGGGTCTCGACCCGAAACATCACCTATTCCTTTTCCCCAGAGATGCTGCCTGACCCGCTGAGCTACTGCAGCATTTTGTGTCTATCTTCGTGACTATTGACGACAAGTTGACCTCTAGTATTTGGGGGTTGAGTTGCTGGAAGTTCTTGGTGGGAAAGAGGTATGATTTGCATGTATTGGTCCAACTGTCCTCATGGCTTGGCTGTTGCTATCTACATATCACACAGAGACTGGGTCTCAGCCAGGAACATTACCATAGCCTATTGGCAGCTTACTGCTGTCACAGACCTTTGTCTCCTGAACAACAGAGGCATTCAAAAACATGTCGGAAGGATTTAAATAGTTGTCAAATTTATTATTTCTTCAAATAATTTGGACTTATAAATACTTACCCACTGGAAATTAATGGAAAACATCGAGATTACATAATATATAGGGAAAGTAAACTTAACCCACTTAGCTTTTAGCTTTAGAGATACAGTGCAGAAACAGGCCTTTTGGCTCACCAAGTCCACGCCGACCGGCGATCCCCACACACTAACACTATTCTACACACACTAGGGACAAATTACAATTTTACCTAATCAGATTAGCCGACAAGCCTGTGCGTCTTTGGAGTGTGGGAGGAAACCGGAGCGCCCGGAGAAAACCCACGCAGTCACGGGGAGAACGTACAAACTCTGCACAGATGGAACCTGGGTCTCTGGTACTGTAAGGCAGCTACTCTACTGCTGTGCCACAGTGCCGCACTTTTTTACTCTGGAAAAATGATCATCTGCCAAGTTGTGCTAAGTAGATCTGACATCCTGGCTTTGCGTCTGGGGACCTGGGCCACAGGAGCTCCAGCCCCTGGACAGCGTGGAGTCCAGTGGGACGTCAATTGCTTTGGCATCCATCCACAAGCTGACTTGTGCACTGCAGCTTAACCACTCAGAGGCAAACCAGCGTGTGCGGTTTGCCCAAAACGCTGCATCCACACAGCAGGAGCTCGACGATGCCCGTGTTTAATTGGATGCAAAACCTTTGGGATGATTGAGGGGGAATGGGAACAGTGCTGTACTCATGCAGTATTTGCAAGAGTTTTTTTAACGCAAAAGCTGTTGGTAATAACAAAAAGAATCAAAAATTAATAACTGTGGGGAGAGTGAGGTGGGGCTGGGACATTTGGAAGGTTGCATGGTGGGTTGTGGAGCAGTTATGATTTGGACCATTGCACAGCACAGGAACCAAACATGATGTCAAATTAACAAATCCCTTTGGCCTGCACGTGATCCATATTCCACTACTCTATCTGTATCCACGCACTTATCTAAAAGCCTCTATCGTATCTGCCTCCACCACCATTCCTGGCAGCATGTTCCAGGCACTTGTATAAAAATCTTGCCGTGCCCATTTCCTGTAAAGTTTCCACCTCTCACCTTAAAACTGTGGCCTCTAACCATATAACCATATAACCATATAACAACTACAGCATGGAAACAGGCCTGTCCGGCCCTACCAGTCCACGCCAACCATTCTCCCTGACCTAGTCTCATCTACCTGCACTCAGACCATAACCCTCCAATCCTCTCCTATCCATATACCTATCCAATTTACTCTTAAATAATAAAATCGAGCCAGCCTCCACCACTTCCACCGGAAGCCCATTCCATACAGCCACCACCCTCTGAGTAAAGAAGTTCCCCCTCATGTTACCCCTAAACCTTTGTCCCTCAATTCTGAAGCTATGTCCCCTTGTTGGAATCTTCCCCACTCTCAAAGGGAAAAGCCTACCCACGTCAACTCTGTCCGTCCCTCTCAAAATTTTAAAAACCTCTATCAAGTCCCCCCTCAACCTTCTACGCTCCAAAGAATAAAGACCCAACCTGTTCAACCTCTCTCTGTAGCCTAAGTGCTGAAACCCAGGCAACATTCTAGTAAATCTCCTCTGTACCCTCTCCATTTTGTCGACATCCTTCCTATAATTTGGCGACCAGAACTGCACACCATACTCCAGATTCGGCCTCACCAATGCCCTGTACAATTTTAACATTACATCCCAACTTCTATATCATCATATCATATCATATCATATATCTACAGCCGGAAACAGGCCTTTTCGGCCCTCCAAGTCCGTGCCGCCCAGTGATCCCCGTACATTAACACTATCCTACACCCACTAGGGACAATTTTTACATTTACCCAGCCAATTAACCTACATACCTGTACGTCTTTGGAGTGTGGGAGGAAACCGAAGATCTCGGAGAAAACCCACGCAGGTCACGGGGAGAACGTACAAACTCCTTACAGTGCAGCACCCGTAGTCAGGATCGAACCTGTGTCTCCGGCGCTGCATTCGCTGTAAAGCAGCAACTCTACCGCTGCGCTACCGTGCCGCCTATACTCGATGCTCTGATTTATAAAGGCAAGCATACTAAACGCCTTCTTCACCACCCTATCCACATGAGATTCCACCTTCAGGGAACAATGCACAGTTATTCCCAGATCCCTCTGTTCCACTGCATTCCTCAATTCCCTACCATTTACCCTGTACGTCCTATTTTGATTTGTCCTACCAAAATGCAGCACCTCACACTTATCAGCATTAAACTCCATCTGCCATCTTTCAGCCCACCCTTCCAAAAGGCCCAAGTCTCTCTGTAGACTTTGAAAATCTACCTCACTATCAACTACTCCACCTATCTTAGTATCATCTGCATATTTACTAATCCAATTTGCCACACCATCATCCAGATCATTAATGTATATGACAAACAACAGTTTTGTATTGGGAGTTAAGGTGCTGGAAGTTCTTGGTGGGGAATAGGCAAGTCTACCGGTACATTGACCAAAGATTCCAGAGGGCGAGAGTGTGATGTGGAATTTGAGAAGCACAAGGTTGATGGGGGGATGTGGAGCTGGGATGATAGGGTTTCTGAGATGAGATTATAAAATGAGTTTTGAATAAAGGCAGTGATTTAAAAGGCAATTCACTGTGTGAAGGAGAGGCATTAAAAGTCAGAAATAGAGTGTAGCCACATGCATGTTGGAGGAACAACACCTCATATTTCGCTCGGGCAGCCTACAACCCAGTGGTATGAAAGTTGATTGCTCTAATTTCAAGTAACCCCTGTACACCTGCCTCCCCCATCCTAGTCATCCTACTAGTTCCACTCTTCACATCCCTGTATCCCATCGTCATCACCTCTTCCCCAGCCAACAATGGGCCATTGTGGGCTCCACCCTTCCTTGGTCATCTGTTGCCGGCCCTGCTTTGTTCAGGCCTTTTCTTACCTCCAGTTCTCTCCCCCATACTTTCAGTTCGAAGAAGGGTCCCGACCCAAAATGTCACCCATCCTTTTTCTCCGGAGATGCAGCCTGGCCCGCTGAGTTACTCCAACACTTTGAGTCTGCCTTCAGAAGTAGGTTTGTTCAATTACATTAACACTAAACTACTATGTTTATACCAAAAATGTGAAGGTTTGGCTCAAAGAGTAGATTGGTATTATTTGATGATCAGGACAGCAACCTTTCATAGCAATTGATCGTTAGGCTAGTGACACTTCCTGTGCATCCTCACCACCCATTCTACTTGTGCTCCAATTTTCAGGGACTTTGTACTTGTATCCAAAGGTTTCCCTCTTCAGCAACATTCCTGTGGGCCCTGCCATTCACTGTGCATGTCCTCACGTGGGTTAACTTAATCAATGGCATCACTTCCCATTTGTCCAAATTAAATGCATTCTTGCCCATTTTCCCACTTGATCTATATCCTATTGTAACCTTATCCAACCTTTAACACTGTCCACTATACTTCCAATAATGGGGTCATATGCATACTTACTAACCATGCCAACTGAACTCGCATCCAAATCATTAATATACATGACAAACCATGAGGCAGCAATCCCAATGGCCACCAATCTGAAAAACAATCCTCCACTCACACCCTCTACCTCTAAACACCAAGCTAATGTTGTATCCCAACTTGCCAGCTCAGCCTGGATTCCATGTGTTCTCACATTCTTAATAGCCTACAATGCGAGACCATGTCAGAGGCCTTGCTAAAGTCCCTACCCTGATCCCTCCCCTGAACTCACCAGCTTCCAAGTCATTCTTCATGGTAAATACAGATGAGCAGCATTCATTTACAACCTCGACCATTTCTTAGCGTTGCACACATAATCACCACACTGATCCTAAAGAGGACTTACTCTCTTCCTCGAAGCCCTTTCATTCTTAATATAGTTAGAGTACTCCGATCTCATAGTTCAACCTATAACCTTCTTAGTCAGAGGTGAAAATCCTCATCTGAGCCATGGCTAATATCCAAAAGAAATCGAGTGACTCCATATATAAGTATGTATATGGTCTGAAAAAGGGATTCAACCTGATATGTCACCTAGTCAACTATTTAGACATACAGGTTTGTAGGTTAATTGGCTTGGTATAAATGTAAATTGTCGGCACGGACTTGGTGGACCAAAGGTCCTGTTTCTGCGCTATATCGCTAAACTAAACTATTCCTTGCCTCCAGAGATGCTGCCTGACCCATTGAGTTACTCCAGCATTTTGTGTCTATACTCACCATGGGAATGGTTTATTGAAATAAAACATATGATAAGTAGTTGAACTTACTGTCATTAATACAGGATTTATACAGTTGTTTGGCTTTCTTAAAAGCATCACGGTCTCCATCATCCGGTCTCTCCAAGACACCTAGAATGTGAAAGAAGTAAAATTAGAGCCAAATTAAACACAACTGTTCAAACAAACAATCTATTCAGCTGCAAGAAAATGACCTTATGACACGGGCTCATATTCCAGCCCTACATCTGTGCATTTCACAAATTGCTTTTAACTGTAGTAATTGGTAATGAATTGCATTCTGCTGCAGTTAATGTGATAGAATAAGTGAAAGCTCACAAGTTGAGATTCGCATAGTAAGCCCTGTCTGTGCGATTGAAACATTTGTGTTAATTTGTGATGATTTTCATGCAGAATTACACGCTGCTGCTGCAGGCTCTGACGCCTGGGTTTGGCACTGGATCTCTGCTTGTGCTCATCAGAATGAGAAGATCTGAAGAAATGCATGGAAACTATTTACTGGATATATTTACACACAAGGAAACATACAGTGTAGTTCAATAAGGAACATCTTTGTGTAGTATTATGCATCGATATAAAATGGAAAAATTGGAGTGTAATTTGTCTATTATCCACTGGAATAAACTGACAGGTTTGGAGCAGCCTGTTGGCACACGAACCTGTAAACAGAGAGTAGGAGAAGGCAAGATTACAATGGGATGAGAATCTAATCCTGTCAGTTTGCCACTGGGTAGGGTCAGTTGAAAAAGCTGCACTCTTGGCCATTACTCCCCTTGCCAAGCATCGTCTAATATTTCAAGTTAGTAAGTGGGAGCGTGCAGCAGCAGAGTCAACACCTGTGTCCTTGTGACACAAGAGACTGCAGATGCTGAAGTCTGGTGCAAAAGCAGCTGGAAGAATTCAACAGGTCAGGCAGCATCTGTGGAAGGTCATGGACCGTTGAATTTTCTGGTCCAGATGAAGGGTATCGGCCTTTAATGTCAACTGTCTATTTCCCTCCACAGATGTTGCCTGACCCGCCGAGTTCTTCCAGCTGTTTGTTTTCTCACACCTGTATTCATGCCTGGTTTGAATATGGATTTTTAATTAGACCATAAGGTTCAAGAATAGGTTCTTCACTGCAACCATCAGGCTCTTGAACTCCACACAATACTAATCTCAACTATGAACTATGGACAATCTTTGGTTGTATTGAGGACTTTGGGCTTTTTTGCACTAATATTAGGATTATTAATTATTTTATACATTTTGGTTTGTTATTTATTATCTGTGTGTATTGCATTTACAGGCCTGTTGTGCTGCTGTAAGTTAGAATATTTCATTGTTATGTTGTTGGTACATATGACATTTAAACATTCTTGACTTAAATACAACCATGGTTGATTCCGTCCTTTACCTTTGAGGATGACTTCCAGCTCATCTCTCAGAATATCAAATATACTGTATCTGCCGCTGGTTTCAGGTATGATGTGCCTGTTCAGCCACCCCCCACAAGCATACTTGTAAAAATCGTTACATGGTGAAGCAGATGAATCCATATTCTGGATTAGCCTTGCAGCTTAAAAACAAAAATAAACTATTACACACTATACATAAAACTAGGACTCTTGGGTCCTCGGTTTGACATCCCTTTTAATTTAGTTTAGTTAATTATTGTCACATGTAGTGAGGTACAGTGAAAAGCTTTTGTTTTGTTCAGGAAAATCCTAAAAGATTCTATAAATATACGAAGAATGAAAGGGTAGCAAAAAGCAATATTAAGGGCAAAAAGAGCAGGTCACCGCTAGGATCAGTGATGATCAAGTTGGAGGGGATGCAAAATAAGATTCACAAGGATGTTGCCTGGATTGGAGGGTGTAAGTTATCAGGACAGATTGGATTAGCTTGGTCTGTTTCCCCAAAGCAAAGTAACCTGAACAATGCTAGGATAAAGGTATCTAATATTAAGAGAGCACAGATCGGGTGTCTTCGTCCCATGGTAGGGTCTAAAACTAAAGAGCAAGGTTTGAGGTGAGAGGGGGAAATTTAAAGGGGATCTAAGGGGTACATTTTTCACACAAAGAGAGGCTCGTATACAGAACAAGCTGGGAGAGGAGGAGGCGGGGACAGGAGGGCTGGACTGACATATGTTGAAAGAATGGGTCGACTGGGCTTGTATTCACTGGAATTTAGAAGGACGAGAGGGGATCTTATAGAAACAACATCATGACAGAACATGACATGAATAAGGAGGGCATGGAAGAATACAGAATCAATACAGGAAAATAGGATCAATATAGATAAGCACCATGTGTAGGAAAGAACTGCAGATGCTGGTTTAAATCGAAGATAGGCACAAAATGCTGGAGTAACTCAGTGGGACAGGCAGCATCTTTGGAGAGAAGGAATAGGTGACTTTTTGGGTCGAGACTGAAGAAGGGTCACCCATTTCTTCTCTCCAGAGATGCTGCCTGTCCCGCTGAGTTACTTCAGCATTTTGTGTCTACCTTAGGCACAGTGCGCTGAAGGGTCTGTTTCATAGAAACATAGAAAATAGCTGCAGGATGAGGCCATTTGGCCCTTCAAGCCAGCACCGCCATTCATTGTGATCATGGCTGATCATCTACAATCGGTAACCTGTGCCTGCCTTCTTCCCATATCGCTTGATTCCACTAGCCCCTAGAGCTCTAACTAACTCTCTTTTAAATTCAACCAGTCAATTGGCTTCCACTGCTTTCTGTGGCAGAGAATTCCACAAATTCACAACTCTCTGGGTGAAAAAGTTTCTTCTCACCTCAGTTTTAAATGGCCTTCCCTTTATTCTTAGACTGTGTCCCCTGGTTCTGGACTCCCTCAACATTGGGAACATTTTTTCTGCATCTAGCTTGTCCAGTCCTTTTATAATTTTATACGTCTCTATAAGATCCCCTCTCATCCTTCTAAACTCCAGTGAATGCAAGCCCAGTCTTTCCAATCTTTCCTCATATGACAGTCCCTCCAGCCTAGGGATTAACCTCGTGAACCCACGCTGCTCTGCTTCAATAGCAAGGACGTCTTTCCTCAAATTAGGAGACCAAAACTGCACACAATACTCCAGATGTGGTCTCACCAGGGCCCTATACAACTGCAGAAGGACTTCTTTGCTCCTGTACTCAAATCCTCTCGTTATGAAGGCCAACATGCCATTAGCTTTCTTCACTGTACCTGCACGCTTACTTTCAGTGGCTGGTGTACAAGGACAGCAAGGTCTCGTTGCACTTCCCCTTTACCTAATCTGACACCATTGAGATAATAATCCGCCTTCTTATTTATGCCGCCAAAGTGGATAACCTTTCTATGCTGTACATCTCTATGACTGCAAAGGTGAGGTCTATTACACCAACCAGCTAGTTTTTGTTTTAAACACACAGCCAGAATTGCATTCAATGTTACGACGAGTTGGAGACTCAATAGTGAAATTGTTACGTGGTGTGCTACAGGCCAGCTCTCAGCCCCACAATGTGCTGACAGCCAGCGTACTGGCAATGCCTGGCATTCAACAGAGACTCTCAGAAGAAGTTCCAAGAAACTCTTCAGGTACATAGTTCCTTGAATGAGGTGTAACAGGTAAGGCTTTCAGCACATCGGCCTTCATCAGTCAGAGCATTAAGTATAGAAGTTGGGAGGTCATGTTGCAGTTGAATAAGATGATGGTGAGGCCACATTTAGAGTATTGTGTCCAGTTTTGGGCACCATATTATAGGAAAGGTGTTATTAAATTGGAAAGGGTGCAAAGAGATTTACAAGGAAATTGGCAGGACTGGAGGTCCTAAGCTGTAGAGAAAGGTTGAGCAAGCTAGGACCCCATTTCTTGGAGCACAGGAGGATGAGCGGTGGTCTTGCAGAGGTTTACAAAATCATGAGAGGAATAGATCGTGTTTTTGTCCAGAGCAGAGGAATTGAGAACCAGAATACATGGGATTAAGGTGAGGAGGGAAAGATTTCATAGGAACCGGAGGGGTAACTTTTTTTGCACAAAGGGTGGTGGATGTATGGAACAAGCTGCCAGCTGAAGTAGTTGAGGCAGGAACTATCGCAATGTTTAAGAAACATTTAGACAGGTACATGAATAGGATAGGTTTAAAGGGATATGGGCTAAACACAGGCAGGTGGGATGGGACTTGTTGGTCGGTGCGGGCAGGTTGAGCTGAAGGACCTGTTTCCATGCTGAATGACTCTAAGAGGATTGGACCATAATGCAAAGTATAGAAATGGCAGCGTTATTCGAAAAGGATGGGGGGGGGATGAATTGAATTTGTTTTTCAAAGAGCTGGCTCAGTCATAGAGGGGCAGATAGTTCCAGTTTTCTTGTATATGATTCTCAGAGATATCAGTTATAATTAAGTACGGATGTCATGGGTTATGGGGAGAAGGCAGGAGAATGCGGTTGAAAGGAAAAGATAGATCAGCCATGATTGAATGGCGGGATAGACTTGATGAGTTGAATGGCCTAATTCTGCTACAGGAACTTATGAACTTATGAACCGCTATTATCTTCTATCTCTCCCTCTTAATCCCATGCTCCTGCCTTCTCCCCATAACCCCTGACCCCCGTACTAATCAAGAGTCTATCTATCACTGCCTCGGCCGTGGGACACCATTCTGCTTTAGTTAAACATTTTGTTCAAGATGGCCGCGCCGTTGTGTTTGGCTGCCTGCCACTCTATGTTGTTTCTTTTTTTTTTTTCCTAATCAGATGTGCAGCACTTTGGTCAACGTGGGTTGTTTTTAAATGTGCTATACAAATAAAATTGACTTGACTTGACTTAAAAAAATATCCATTGACTTGGCTTCTATGGCAATGATAGATCAGCCATGGTTGAATAGCAGAGTAGACTTGAATGGCCTAATTCAGCTTCTGGAACATATGAACTTGTGAACTGCCGTTACCATTTCCCTGAATATTTTCCTCAAATCATTAAGCTTAGTGGAAAGCTGAATTGTGGTCTCAGATCATATTTTGTGGTTTACCTTTCCATTAATTATTGATCGCAAGGAAATGAATCCATTATTATCAATGAATAATTTCCACTGAATAGAATTTGAATTCACAAGTACATAAGTGACAGGAGCAGATTTAGGCCATTCGGCCCATCAAGTCTACTCCACCATTCAATCATGGCTGATCTATCTCTTCCTCCTAACCCCATTCTCCTGCCTTCTCCCCATAACTGATGACACCCATACCAATCAAGAATCTATCTATCTCTGTCTTTCAGGACATGTTCTACCGGCGGTGCCTGCGGAAGGCACGCAGCAACATCAAGGACCACAGCCACCCAGCACGCAGGCTGTTCTCCTTGTTACCGTCAGGCAGACGATACAGGAGTATGGCAGCACGTACCACCAGACTTAAGAACAGTTTCTACCATCAGGCCATCAGGCTTCTGAACTCATAAACACATTTCACATCATATATGTTGATTATTTTTAATATTGTCTTTTTACCTTACTAATGTCATTTTTTAAATCTTATTTATCCTTAGAATATTACTGCTGTGGTGACCCGTTGTCTTGTCAAATACATTTCATTGTACCATTGACCCTGTGCCAACCTACATATGACAAATAAATTTATTATCATTATTATTATTAAATTTATTATTAAAAATATCCATTGACTTGGCCTCCACAGCCTTCTGTGGCAATGAATGTCACAGATCTGCCACCCTCTGACTAAAGAAATTCCTCCTCATCAGCTTCCTAAAGGAACGTCCTTTAATTCTGAGGCTGTGCCCTCTGGTCCTGGACTCTCCCACTAGTGGAAACATCCTCCCCACATCCAATCCGTCCAGGCCTTTCACTATTCGGTACGTAATATGGATGACGTTACTACAAAATATTCTTTCGATGTTGAAGGTTTGGGAGCCACACTTACCAGCTGCCACACAGCCCGTGGTCATGCACACTTTGTCGGTGCCGCTGGGGAACTGCTTGTCTGGGGACAGAGAGAGGAATAACAGTCAAACATCTGTAGCATCCATTCTGTTTGAAAAGCAAAATGCACAGAGAAAGACACAATGTCAGACCACACTCCATGCAGCACCTCCACTGCACTCTCCTCTGCCCTCCAAGGCACAACAGATATTTGAAGGACAGCGAGAACATTTTATCTTCTGTTTCACATTTCTCAAAGCCATGGCAGCATGGTGGCACAGCGGTAGAGTCGCTGTCTAACAGCGCCAGAGACCCGGGTTCAATCCTGACTGCAGGTGCTGTCTGTGTGGCGTTTGTGCGTTCTCCCTGTGACTGTGTGGGTTTTCTCTGGGTGCTCTGGTTTCCTCCCACACTCCAAACTTGTACAGGATTGTAGTCTCATTGGCTAGCTAAAATTGCAAATTGTTCCTAATGTGTGTGGGATAGTGCTAGTGTGCAGAGATCGCTGGTCGGTGCAGATTCAGTGGGCCGAAGGATCAGTTTCCGTGGTGTATCTCTAAACTAAACTAAACAAATCCTCCATATCAGTCATTAATTTCACTTTATTTGTCAGCATTACTCTAGTGAAATTAGTTGTCATGCTTGCACAAGAGGGATTATTTTTCCAAAGTACTTTATTAGCTGTGAAAAGCATTGAGATAATCTTAGGAAGTGACGCTCCAAGTTTCCTTTTATTTTATCAACATTAATCTGAACACTATTCCTCTGAACTTCCTGTAGTTACCTCTTCTGAGTACTATAAGCAGCAGTGTATATGTTTTACCTCATCCTAAGCATTGTATGAATTCCTATTCCAGCATTTTCAAAGCTTTGGGTGTTCTAGTTCATCAGTCACTGAAAGTAAGCATGCAGGTACAGCAGGCAGTTTTAGAAAGCCAATGGAATGTTGGCCTTCATAATGTTGGCCTTCATAACAAGAGGAGTTGAGTATAGGAGCCAAGAAGCCCTTCTGCAGTTGTACAGGGCCCTAGTGAGACCACACCTGGAGTACTGTGTGCAGTTTTGGTCTCTAAATTTGAGGAAGGACATTCTTGCTATTGAGAGAGTTGTGAAGCTGTGGAACTGTCTGCCTCAGAAGGCTAATTCCCTGGATGCTTTCGAGAGAGTTAGATAGAGCTCTTAAGGATAGCGGAGTCAAGGGATATGGGGAGAAGGCAGGAACGGGGTACTGATTGTGGATGATCAGCCATGATCATGGTCAATGGTGGTGCTTGCGCAAAGGGCTCAATGACCTACTCCTGCTCCTATTGTCTATTGTCTTTAGATTTTATTTAATCTTCTGCAGCCTTCTACAATTCCCAAACCCATCCCGGTTTCCAAGTCATTAAAACCAAACTGCCCAATAGAAAACTAACATAACACTACTTTCTCTTGCAAGTAAGTCGGCAAAATTGTGCAACCCATTTAATTTGCTTTTCTTTTAGCAGATGGACATTAATCTTGCCCATTAATGGCACATTTATCCAAGAATTCTTCCCACATTTTTTAACCTTACATATACTGCTTAACTATAAGCCTAGACCCACGACTAGGTCTTTGTACAAAAATCAATCAGAACCATTTTTTTATTTAAATTATTTTACCTACTCCTTATCAATTATATTTTAACCTCATTAGATGTGCAAGTTATTTTTTTTAAACTTATTTCTGGCAATATATTAAGTCCGTCTAATATCAAAAGTTCTCTGATTTTTGAAACAATTATCTCATGAGACATGGGTATCACTGGCAGTGCCAATATTCTACAATGTCTCACCCACTGCAATCCTAGACTGAAGCTACGCCCACAGTTACATTCGGTCAGGAGTTCTGAGATTTTAAACTCAGTGATGAAGAATGAATCGCCACATTTCCAAGTTGGGTTGGACACAATATGCTAGAGTAACTCAACGGGCCAGGCAGCACCTCTGGAGAAAAAGAACAGGTGACATTTCGGGTCGGAGCCCATCTTCAGTCTGCCCCGACCTGACCCAAAACGGCACCTATTCATTTTATCCAGAGATGCTGCCTGAGGTTTAGAGGGATATGGGCCAAATGCAGGCAGGTGGGAGTAGTGTAGATAGGACGTTGGACGGTGAGGGCAAGTTGAGCTGAAGGGCCTGTTTCCACACCACAAGACTCTATGGATCTATGATCCGCTGATTTACTCCAGAACTTTGAGTCTTTCCAAGTCGGGATGTTCTGGTGGCTCTGCTGGGTGGAGGAAGACAATTTATCATGTGATCACTACGAAGGATTCTGGATAATGAACAGCACAGGTTTGTCTCAGATTTCCTAATTGAAGCACTGTCCCCAGCTGATTGTGAGATGTGGTACGTGTTCTCCTGTCCTGTCTGAGTACAGTGCCTCCACTGATTCCAGGTAGACCATCTCTGTTATTTATATGGCAGTTTGGCACAACCAAGTGGGTTTCTCAGCTGCTGTAGAGGGCAGCTAAGTCTTAACCACACTGCTGTGCGTCTGGGCCCACTGACCAGTGTCCACAGCCTTCCTTTCCTTCAGGATGTTTGTGAACCCGATGCTATTTCTCCCGAGTGTTTCAGGATCATCAGGGTCACCCTAACTGATGCCAGTTTAATTCCACGTTACTTAATTGCATGAGTTAAAATATCCAAGCTGCAGTGCCAGGTGTTCTGGCCCTGAATTGCTGGGTTTTGTAAATAATCTCCTGTGTGGATGTTCCCCACGTTCAAATGCTGCCCACAGAATTTATATCAACACTTGTCTCAAAATATTTCCAGAATTTGAGAAGAAAATTGCTGCAACATTTCTCCCTCTCCTGGTCGGCATGCTGTAGATAGTCACTCATGTTTGGTGTCAATTATTCTGATACAAATTAGGGCGGTACGGTGGTGCAGCGGTAGAGTTACTGCCTTACAATGAATGCAGCGCCGGAGACACAGGTTCGATCCTGACTACGGGTGCTGTCTGTACGGAGTTTGTACGTTCTCCCCGTAGGTTTTCTCTGAGATCTTCCGTTTTCTCCCACACCCCAAAGACGTGTAGGTTTGTAGGTTAATTGGGTTGGTAAATGTAAACATTGTCCCTAGTGTGCGTAGCATAGTGTTAATGTGTGTGGATTTATGGTTGGCATGGACCCGGTGGGCCAAAGGGCCTGTTTCTGCGCTGTATCTCTAAACTAAACTTACTTTTGACACGCTGAATGCAGCCGATCTCAAGACCTGGCGGGTCATGGCTTCAGGGGTAGCCCGCCGAGCTGGTCCTCCGTGGCTGAAGGGAAGACCCGACAGATCACAGCCTGCAGGAGGAAGCCACTGAGCCGGTCTCCCGCTCGTTGGACCAGGCGGACCACTGGCCTGGGAGGGGGAAGCTGCCGTGCTGGACCTTGCTCATCCCCCGAAGACCAGAGAATGGAGCTGGTGACGATGGACATGACGGGCGAGGAGCGAGGCCAGGAGGAGAGAAGAGGAACCGGAGTACCGCGCCCTCGAGGTCGGCTGTGGGAGGCTCTCACCCCCCGTGGAACAAAGGTAGACGGGCGAGGAGAGGGACGTGGCGTCGATGGAAGGCGACGGCTGTAGGCCTGGAGCAGCCTGGGACTTGTCTGGAACAGGCACTGACCATAAGAACTAGAGCGTGGACTTTGAAGCGTGGGCTCACTTGCTAATTGAGGATTGGGGGTATGGCAATACTCTATTGGACTGTTTGTATGAAAAATAATTCCACTGTGTTATCATTTCACCCACGTGACAATAAAAGCACCATTGGGCATTGACATTAGGCAAGGCAGATGAGGGACCTATTAACTGTTTATCATGAGTTTGATGAGGAATACTGTTGCCAAGAAGACCAGGAGAACAGTTTGTGAAAGCATTATCTATAGACATTAAAAATGTATTGCATGTCGTCCAAAGGACGGAGACCAAACTATTCTATTAGAAAAGTTTATGCTAGGATCTTCATCCTCTACCTGTCCCCCCTTGGTCAATTAATCCGCCGTCATGGTCTCAACTTCCACTGCTTCGCCGATGATATCCAGCTCCTCATCTCCACCAAGTCAATCTCCTCCACCACACACTCTACACTGACAAACTGCATTACTGAAATAAAATCTTGGCTTCAATCAAACTTCCTCAAACTCAATTGCAACAAATCTGAAATCATCATCATTGGTCCAAAAATGCTCACCAAATCCACCCAAAACTTCATCCTCAACATTGATGGTCTCCCAGTATCCACCTCACCTCACATCCGGAATCTTGGAATCATCCTTGATCAAACCCTCTCCTTCGACAAACACATCAAACACATCACAAAGACAGCCTTCTTCCACCTCAAAAACATTGCCCGTCTCCGTCCATCCCTCTCCTCCACAGCTGCAGAAACCCTCATCCACGCCTTCATCACCTCCCGTCTGGACTACTGCAACAGCCTCCTCTATGGCGCACCCTCAAAAATCATCAATAAACTTCAATACATTCAAAACTCCGCTGCCCGTCTATTCACACACACCTCGATCCGTGACCATATCACCCCCGTCCTTTATAAACTCCACTGGCTCCCCATCCCCCAGAGAATCCAGTACAAAATCCTCCTCATAACCTACAAAGCCCTCCATAACCTGGCCCCATCCTACCTGACCGACCTCCTCCACAGGCACACTCCCACCTGCACCCTCCGCTCTGCCGCTGCCAATCTCCTATCCCCCCACATCCGGACTAAACTCAGATCCTGGGGGGACAGGGCTTTCTCCATCGCTGCTCCCACCCTATGGAACTCACTACCCCAAACCGTTAGAGACTCCCCCACACTCACCACATTCAAAACATCGCTGAAGTCTCACCTGTTCAGTACTGCCTTCAACCACTGAAGGTCACCTCACCTACTGTCTCCTTTCTCTGTTCATTTATTTATTTACTTATTTATCTATTTATTAATTTCCCTATGTTCTCAAAATCTCTGTAAAGCGTCTTTGAGTATATGAAAAGCGCTATATAAATAAAATGTATTATTATTATTATTATTAGGATAATAAAACTGTCACAAAAACTATAGTATGAGACATGATTGATGATATGATTAATTGTTTTCACAAATGCATGATATGCTGCCCCAACAGATACATGAGAGAAAAAATATCTAATGTGTCATTACTCATGGTGACACCAAAGTTAATGAAGCGTGAAACAGTTTTCTCTGCGCTTCGTGGCATTGTGACCTCCAATATATCAATGATAGAAACAGTCATCAGAACCATACTAGTTTAGTTTAGTTTAGTTTAGTTTAGTTTAGTTTAGAGATACAGCACGGAAACAGGCCCTTCGGCCCACCGGCCAGCGATCCCTGCACATTAACACTATCCAACACACGCTGGGGACAATTTACATTTATGCCAAGCCAATTAACCTTTGTAGTCTTTGGAGTGTGTGAGGAAACCAAAGATCTCGGAGAAAACGTACAAACTGTTTTCGAAACCGGATATCTGCCGCTGTATTGGCTGTAAGGCAGCAACTCTACCGCTGCACCACCCTACCCCTAATGCCCTGCTGTACTACTTTTCTTTTTGAGGGACTCGGCGGGTCAGGTAGCATGTCTGGAAAATGTGGATACGCCACATTTTGGGTTGGGACTCTTCTTCAGGCTGATTGCAGTGGGAGGGAAAAAGCTGGAAGAGAAGTGGGGAGGGGGAGAACAAAATTAGGCAAGTGGATACTGGTGAGAGGGCTTTTGATTGGCAAATGGTAGACAAAGATCAGAGATGGGAAGACTAAAGTGTGAGATAAGATCATAAGTGAAAGGAGCAGAATTAGGCCATTTGGCCCATCAAGTCTACTCCGCCAATCAATCATGGCTGATCTATCTCTCCCTCCTAACCCCATTCCCCTGCCTTCTCCCCATAACCTCTGATAACCGTACTAATCAAGAATCTATCTATCCCTATAAGGAGAGGAGGTGAAAAACGGGAAGCCAGGGGAAGGGATATAGGTGGAAGACCACTGGGGATGGATGGTGGGAAAACTTGGAGTGTATCCACATGGGCACAGTGAAAAGAGGGGCAAGTAAAACAGATGGGGTGTCATAGGTGGGTTCATACCATCGAGTCATAAGCTACCCAAGTAGAATATCAGATGCTATTCTTCCAGTTTGTGTCTGGCCTCACTGTAGCAGTGAATGAAGCCCAGGACAGAAAGGTCGGTATGGGGATGGAAAATGGAGATGAAATGGTTTGCACCCAGGAGATCCACCAGGCCTTGGCGGTCAGAGTTCCCTGGGTCATTCCCCTCCAACGTCCGCATCCAACATATCATTCTCCAACATTTCCGTCATCTCCAATGTGATTCCACCATCAGTCACATCCTCCCATCCCCACCCCTTTCCACGTTCCGTAGACACTGCCCCTCTCAGCTCCTTGGTTCTCTCATCCCTTCCCATCCAAGCCTCCCCTTCCCCAGGTACGTTCTCCTGCAACCATAGGAGATGCAACACCTGTCCCAGTACCTTCTCCCTCGACTCTGTCCAGGGACCTAGACAGCTCAACCAGATTCAAGTGCACCTCCCCTAACCTCACATATTACGTTCAATGTTCTCGATGTGGCCTCCTTTACATCAGCGAATCCAAGCACGGACTCGCCGACCATTTTGCCGCACACTGGCACTCAGTCCGCCAAGACCTGCTGGATCTCCCGGCTGCCAACCATTTTAACTCCTCTTCCCATTCCCACACTGACCTTTCTGATCTGGGCCTCCTCCATTGCCAGTGTGAGGCCACACATAAACAAGAGGCACATCACCACATATTCCGCTTGAGTAGTTACACTTTTCACACCTCTCATTATCTCACAACCTTTTGTTTTCTTCCCATCTCAAGCCTTTGTCCACCCATCTGCCAGTCAACTCTCCCTCACCTACTGGATATCCACCTATCACTTGCCAGCCTTTGTCCCTTCCCCTCCTCTCTTCCAGCTTTCTCCCACCGACTACAATCAGTCCGAAAAAGGGCCTTGACCCAAAAGGTCACCAATCCCTGCTCTCTCGTGATGCTGCCTGACCCGCTGAGTTACTCCAGCACTCTGTTCGACTGAAGATTCTAGCATCTACAATTGCTTGTATTTGCTTCTGTTTTAAGCGCATTAATACTGATGGTGAGGTCAGCTCAAGTGGTGGCAAATGAGTGTGAATATTTGTAGTAGAGCCATGAGCTGTCTCTCCGGACAGCTTCCATGCATCACCCGACTCATGACTAATGATAAACTGGACATTCACCCCAATGGTCTTGCTGTGTGGGAACAGGGAGCTGCATTATTCTCCGGACTAGCTAGGCAGCATGCACTTCACGAGGAAACTTGAAAGAGGAAGTCTTTGAAGTTAAAAGATGAGAGAATAGTGCATTCATTTTCCTTCTTTTGAACTTCTGGAGACATTTTGAACTAAATATTGATTATCTGCACTCCTGAGGGTTCTTTATAAACATAAACAACCACTGTGGTTATTCAGGATATGAGAGTGTAATTTATTGTAGACATACAGCACAGAAGCACGGTCTCTGGACTGCCGCACCCATATCAGTCTGAAGAAGGGTCTCGACCCGAAACGTCACCCATTCCTTCTCTCCTGAGATGCTGCCTGACCTGCTGAGTTACTCCAGCATTTTGTGAATAAATACCTTCAAGGATTCATCTACCCTGTTCCCATTTTGTGATACCTGACCCATTGTCACGAATGTTCTGGTGGTTCAAGTGTGCGTATAGATGGTTTATAAACATTGGGTGAGTCTCTACCTCAGGCAGAGTGCTCTAGGGACCAACCACGCTCCGGTGGAATCGAAATTGTTTCTTAGATTCCCTCTAAATCTCCTGCCCTTTACCTGAAGTCTGTGCCCTCTGGTTTTGGACACCTCTTGAGGGAATCTATTGAGGAAACGCTGCATTACTGGTGGGACAATGCTTTGTGTAAAATCATCGTGGAGTAAAGGTCAAGAGTGGAAGAGAGAAGATGAATACAGGAGGAATGAGGAATAAAATAATGATCATTTCATGCAGATAAAAATGACAAGTGGATAAACCTACTCACTCTGCTTTTGAAATTTCCACACACACAATTTAGACACTGTCCTTTAACTACACTGAGTTAGTTCATTGGACACGGCAAAGGCAATGGGTCGAAAAACAGACATTCTGGCTGCTGTGTTGTAGCTGGTGTTCTCCCAGTCTCTCCACAAACCAAACCACTCCACTTCAGCTACGATGTTGGCATGTTCTCAACAATATGGAGGCGGTGTGGGGTGGGTGCGGAGAGAGTGGGGGAGAGACAGAATCAATGTTCTAGGTTATTGGCCCTTCATAAGAACCGTAAAAATGAGGATACAAGTCACTTGGGAGCAGTTTCCTGGAACATAATGCACCCTCTTCCTTCGCCCCCTCCACAATGTTGCTGACATTTCAGTTTCAATCCATTTCTTTGTTTTTTTTCCATCTCTAACTGGTGGTATTTGGGAGAGGCAGAGAGCCACAGCTCTCATTGTAACCAACTGCAGCAGGAATGAGACTTGCCTCTCCAACCTGCCCTCATCAGGCAATCCCTCCTTACAGTGCCAGAGACCCGGGTTCAATCCTAACTACCGGTGCTGCTTGAACAGAGTCTGTACGTTCTTCCTGTAACCACGTGGATTTCCTCTGGGTGCTCCAGTTTCCTCCCACACTCCAAAGACGTAAAGGTTTGTAGGTTAATTTGCTGCAGTAAAATTATAAATGGTTCCTAGTGTGTAGGATAGTACTAGTGTGGATTGCTTGTCAGTGTGGACTTGGTGTGCTGAAAGGCCTGTTTCTGTGTTGTACCTCTAAGTCTAAATCAACAATGATCTACTAAATGGACCATCTATTTTGGTCGGCACCGAATGACAGGAGTTCCCTCCATCCTCTCCACCCCTCACTCTGTCTGCAACTGAAAACACACTTGTTTCCTCACTTTTCCAAACCTGGTGAAAGATCATTGGTCAGAAATGTCAACTCTGTTTCTCTCTTCATTTTTCAAAGTTATAAATATTTATGATATTTTCATAAGGCAGGTAGGTTGACAAATATTAACTTAGAGAATCCCTTTGACTAAATGTGGTGATCTCACAATCTGAATACACTGCTTCTGCATATCCCTGTGGCAGGTATAATGGATATTGGAACAAAAACATTTTCTACAACCAGTGCAGTGGCTCTAAGCATCTGTTTAATCCATGATTCCATGCGGTAACTATGAATGCTAATCCCTTCGCAATGATCCCCATTTTGTAATGAAATATTAAAGAAAGCCAGTGGGATCACTAGCAGACACTCTTGGCACTCATTTGCCCACTTACTTTGAAATGTCCTCAGCATCTCAATCAACCAGCCCAGAGGTTGCTCCAGTACTTGTGCACACCTTGATCAACCTGCTTGCTCATATATAATTTTTCAAGCACACACCATAGCACAGTGACACCTGTACACTCTTCATCAAAAATCAACCCTCCCTGGCCTCTCGCAAGCTGTGACAAGATAATAGAGAGGTGGGCATCACAGAGAGTGATCGTGCATAAATTACATCTGTACTCTGGTCAACTGCGAAGCAATTAATCACGTTTACTTAATATTCAGGTGGTGGATGCACTCTCTGTATGCCTTCATGCGCTGGATTGACTACATGAAGGAGCTGAAAATCAACAAACACTTTATATTAATTAAGCGTGTTTAACACAAATTAAACAAAATACACACTCGCATCATGTCTTACACTTATCCTACCCCATGGTTAAACAGTCACAGCGCCACAAATATCAACCTCACATAAAACTGGGATGCAATAAAATATTCCAAAGGATATAGCTGTAAGATTAAAGGTTTGTTGACTAAGTTGCCAAACTTACACTGTCACAATCTCACAGGTGCAAATGTATATTTCATTTGCAAAACAGAGAGGAAAAAAAGAGTCAGTTCTAATCTACAATAAAATAATGCGAATAATACAAAATGATCTGATAATGACGATAGACACCGGGTGCTGGAGTAACTCAATAGGTCGGGCAGCATTTCTGGAGAAAAAGGATAGGTGAGGTTTCAGGTCGGGACCCTTCTTCAGATCTGAAATGTCACCCATTCCTTTTCTCCAGAGATGTTGTCTGACCTGCTGAGTTACTCCAGCACTTTGCGTCTATGCTTGGTATAAACCAGCATCTGCTGTTCCTTGTTTCCACATCAATGATCTGATAATAGGTCATCAACCCAAAATGTTAACTGTTTCCTATGCCACAGATACTGGCTGACCTGCTGAAGATTCCGAGCATTTTTTTACTTTTAATTTAAAATACCTGCTACAATCCTCTATTAAAATAGAAGAAATAGGGCCGACTGATTTTTAATCAACCTGTGGCTCTCTCTCTTAATCCAGTTGATACTTCCTTCTTCTTGCCCCAGTTCCCACTGCTATTCTTCATCCTATTACCCTCCCAGCTCACTTATGCAGAAGGGTAATAGGATGAAGGTCACTCTCACCCAAACCTGGTCTCCTCTGCCGGCTCATCCGTCTTTTCCCAACTATATCCCAAGTCATGTTAGCAATAGATTTCAGGGATCTGAAATTTTAAACAAAAGTGCTTTAAAATTTTGGAGAACCATCAGATAAGGTCAAGGGGGTGTGTAGTGTGTTGTAATGCCAATCACTTCATGTGTGCTTCCTCGTTGCACTTTACACAAATGCTACAGAACTAAACATCACAAGTATATACAGAGGAGGAAGGAAAAGATATTCCTACAACTGAAAAAGATGTTGTCATCAGGTCATCAGGCTATAAGTGATAGGAGCAGAATAAGGCCATTTGGCCCATCAAGTCTACTCCACCATTCAATCATGCCTGATCTATCTCTCCCTCCTATCCCCATTCTCCTGCCTTCTCTCCATAACCCCTGACACCTGTACTAATCAAGAATATATCTATCTCTGCTTTAGAAATATCCATTGACTTGGCCTCCACAGCCTTCTGTGGTAAAGAATTCCACAAATTCACCTCCCTCTGACTAAAGAAAATTTGCTTCTCATTTATTTCCTAAAGGAATATTCTTTCATTCTGAGGCTTAGACTCTCCCACAAGTGGGAGAACATCCTCTCCACATTCACTCTATCCAAGCCTTTCATTATTCGGTACATTTCAATGATGTCCCCCCTCATTCTTCTAAACTCCAGCATGTACAGGCCCAGTGCTGTCAAACACTCATCATAAGTTAACCCACCCATTCCTGGGATCATTATTGTAAACCTCCTCTGGATCCTCTCCAGGGCCAGCACATCCTTTTTCAGATATGGTGTCCAAAGTTGTTCACAATACTCCGAATGTGGCCTGACTAGCACCTTATAGAGCCTCAGCATTAAATACCTGTTTCTGTATTCTGGCCCTTTTTGAAATAAATGCCAGCATCGTGTTTGCCTTTTTTACTCCAATTCGCCTTGCGAGTTAATTTTTGGGGAATCCTGCACCAGCATTCCCAAGTCCCTCTGCACCTCCGATTTTTGGATTCTCTCCCCATTTAGAAAATAGTCTATGCCTTTATTCCTACTACTAAAATGCATGACTCCACACTTTACTACACTATGTTCCATCTGCCACTTCTCTGCCCACTCTCCTGACCTGTCCAAGTCCTTCTCCAGAGTCCCTGTAATGTGTGCTTACCACCACAGATAGCAACAATCAACACATTTGCAATCTTTATCACACTATGAACATTTATAAAAACTAACCTTTGCGTTGTTAATTATAAGTAACAAGATACATTTGTGATGAATCTGGATGTTATTTTTGTTGTCGTTTCTCTCCATCTTTCATGTGTTATATTGGGATCCATCGACAAAGTTGTGAACTACCTCCCCCAATACTTGGTTAGTACAGATGTGGGGAGAAGGCAGGAGAATGGGATTGAGAGGGAGAGATAGATCAGCCATGATTGAATGGCGGAGTAGACTTGATTGGCCAAATGACCTAATTCTGCTCCTATAACTTATGAACCTATGAACTTATTACGCCTTGGTCAAATGGTCTCTCTTCATCTATGATAGATTGGCGGGCCTCCTCTACACGGCCGCTGACTGGCAGCTGCACGTCGATCTGGGCAAACAGCTGAAATGTCCACAACACATCACAGCAATATCACTCCGGTCAGACATGATCATCACCTCCGGAGTGACAAAACAGCTGATCATTCTGGAGCTGACAGTGCCCTGGGAAGAGCGTATGGAAGAAGCAAATGAGAGGAAATGGCAAAGTACCAGGGGCTGGTGGAGATGTGCCGGCACAGAGGCTGGAAGACACGCTATGAACCCATAGAGGTGGGCTGCAGAGGCTTTGCAGGACGCTCACTCTGCAAAGTCCTCAACCAGTTGGGCATTACGGGGCTGGCAAAGAAGAGGGCCATTCAATCAAGCGAAGCCGCAGAGAAAGCCACCAGATGGCTTTGGATTAAGAGGGCTGATCCGTGGGCAGTTGCTGCTGGGACGCAAGTCGGGGCCTGATAAACCCCGGCTGGGTCGCCTGGGCGAGGGTGTCTGATGTTGTGAGACCCGAAACACCCGATGACCCCAGGTCACATCACTGAGGATGCGTCCCAGTGCACCCAGAAGATGTATCTTGCACATCGACAAACCCGTGTTTTCGTAGTGCCGACACCACTCTCACTCATGTACCTCCGACATGTACCTTCTGGCCAAAGTCCAAGCTGATGTAAGAAGTGAAGGCCATTTGGCTCTCATATCTGTTTGGCCATTCAATGAGATCATGGAGGAACTTGTATCGCTTCACTATTTACCAGCCTTGCCCCAAATCCCCTTACCCAACAAAGATATATCAACCTCTGTGAAGCTCTCACATCTGATTCCAAATGCAGGAACATCCATTATTTGCTGCCAAGCTGATATTGTCAAATACCTGGTCTGGCATCGTCCAGATCCATCAGCAGCACAACATTCACATGCAAAAATGTGCCAGGCATGAACAAGTTCCATGCACTTTAGTAAAATGCTTGCTACATTTTTTTTACAGCATACCAAACATATAACATATAACATATAACAACTACAGCATGGAAACAGGCCTGTCCGGCCCTACCAGTCCACGCCGACCATTCTCCCTGACCTAGTCTCATCTACCTGCACTCAGACCATAACCCTCCAATCCCCTCCTATCCATATACCTATCCAATTTACTCTTAAATAATAAAATCGAGCCAGCCTCCACCACTTCCACCGGAAGTCCATTCCATACAGCCACAACCCTCTGAGTAAAGAAGTTCCCCCTCATGTTACCCCTAAACCTTTGTCCCTCAATTCTGAAGCTATGTCCCCTTGTTGGAATCTTCCCCACTCTCAAAGGGAAAAGCCTACCCACGTCAACTCTGTCCGTCCCTCTCAAAATTTTAAAAACCTCTATCAAGTCCCCCCTCAACCTTCTACGCTCCAAAGAATAAAGACCCAACCTGTTCAACCTCTCTCTGTAGCCTAAGTGCTGAAACCCAGGCAACATTCTAGTAAATCTCCTCTGTACCCTCTCCATTTTGTCGACATCCTTCCTATAATTTGGCGACCAGAACTGCACACCATAATCCAGATTCGGCCTCACCAATGCCCTGTACAATTTCAACATTACATCCCAACTTCTATACTCGATGCTCTGATTTATAAAGGCAAGCATACCAAACGCCTTCTTCACCACCCTATCCACATGAGATTCCACCTTCAGGGAACAATGCACAGTTATTCCCAGATCCCTCTGTTCCACTGCATTCCTCAATTCCCTACCATTTACCCTGTACGTCCTATTTTGATTTGTCCTACCAAAATGCAGCACCTCACACTTATCAGCATTAAACTCCATCTGCCATCTTTCAGCCCACCCTTCCAAAAGGCCCAAGTCTCTCTGTAGACTTTGAAAATCTACCTCACTATCAACTACTCCACCTATCTTAGTATCATCTGCATATTTACTAATCCAATTTGCCACACCATCATCCAGATCATTAATGTAAATGACAAACAACAGTGGACCCAACACAGATCCTTGGGGCACTCCACTAGACACTGGCCTCCAACCTGACATACAATTGTCAACCGTTACCGTCTGGTATCTCCCATTCAGCCATTGTTGAATCCATCTTGCAACCTCACTATTAATACCCAACGATTTAACCTTCTTAATCAACCTTCCATGTGGAACCTTGTCAAATGCCTTACTGAAGTCCACATAGACAACATCCACAGCCTTGCCCTTATCAATTTCCCTGGTAACCTCTTCAAAAAATTCAAGAAGATTAGTCAAACATGACCTTCCAGGCACAAATCCATGTTGACTGTTTCTAATCAGGCCTTGATTATCCAAATAATTATATATATTGTCCCTAAGTATCTTTTCCATTAATTTTCCCACCACAGACGTCAAACTAATAGGTCTATAATTGCTAGGTTTACTTTTAGAACCTTTTTTAAACAACGGCACAACATGCGCAATGCGC
Organism: Rhinoraja longicauda; assembly: GCF_053455715.1. Classification (NCBI taxonomy): domain Eukaryota; kingdom Metazoa; phylum Chordata; class Chondrichthyes; order Rajiformes; family Arhynchobatidae; genus Rhinoraja; species Rhinoraja longicauda. The sequence continues at coordinate 3,156,420 of NC_135982.1, read as the reverse complement.
CAATCTTCCGGCACCATCCCTGTTTCTAATGACGTTTGAAATATTTCCGTCATAGCCCCTGCTATTTCTGCACTAACTTCCCTCAATGTCCTAGGGAATATCCTATCAGGACCTGGAGACTTATCCACTTTTATATTCTTCAAAAGTGTCCGTACCTCCTCTTCTTTAATCCTCCTAATTTCCATCACTACTCTACTTGTTTCGCTTACCTCACATAATTCAATATCCTTCTCCTCGGTAAATACCGAAGAAAAGAAATTGTTTAATATCTCCCCCATTTCTTCCGGCTCAGCACATAGCTGTCCACTCTGACTCTCTAATGGACCAATTTTATCCCTCACTATCCTTTTGCTATTGACATATCTGTAGAACCCCTTGGGGTTTACTTTTACATTACTTGCCAAAGCAGCCTCATATCTTTTTTTCGCTTTTCTAATTTCCTTCTTAAGATTCCTTTTACATTCTTTATATTCCTCAAGAACCTCATTTACTCCCTGCCGCTTATATTTATTGTATATCTCCCTCTTTTTCCGAACCAAGTGTCCAATTTCCCTGGAAAACCACGGCTCTTTCAAATTATTATTCTTTCCTTTCCACCGAACAGGGACATAAAGACTCTGTACTCTCAAAATTTCACCTTTAAATATCCTCCATTTCTCTATTATATCCTTTTCATAAAACAACAATTTCCATTTCACTCCTTTTAAATCCTTTCTCATCTCCTCAAAATTAGCCTTTCTCCAATCCAAAATCTCAACCCTTGGTCCAGATTTGACCTTCTCCATAATGATATTGAAACTAATGGCATTATGATCACTAGACCCAAAGTGCTCCTCAACACATACCTCCGTCACCTGACCCATCTCATTTCCTAACAGGAGGTCCAACACTGCCCCTTCTCTGGTAGGCACCTCTACGTATTGCTGCAAAAAACTATCCTGCACACATTTTACAAACTCCAAACCATCCAGCCCTTTAACAGAATGTGATTCCCAGTCTATATACGGAAAATTGAAATCACCCACAATCACCACTCTGTGCTTACTACTAATATCTGCTATCTCCTTACATATTTGCTCTTCCAATTCTCGTTCCCTATTTGGCGGTCTATAATACACCCCTATAAGTGTTGCTAAACCTTTCTCATTTCTGAGTTCCACCCAAACAGCCTCCTTAATCGAGCCTTCTAGTCTGTCCTGCCAAAGCACTGCTGTGATATCCTCCCTGACAAGCAATGCAACACCCCCACCTCTTGCCCCTCCGATTCTATCACATCTGAAACAATGAAATCCTAGAATATTTAATTGCCAATCGCAACCCTCCTGCAACCATGTTTCACTGATCGCCACAACATCATACTTCCAGATGTCAATCCAGGCTCTAAGCTCATCCACCTTTCTTACAATGCTCCTAGCATTAAAATATACACATTTAAGGGACCCATCATTTCTTATTCTCAGTTTATTTCTTTTCCCTTCTTTCTCTCCTACATATTGGGTCTGAGTGTTTCCCTTTTCTGCCTCCTGCCTCACACACTGCCTATTAGCTATCTGTGTTTGAGTCCCTCCCCCCAACCGTACTAGTTTAAAGTCTCCGCAGTTATTTTAGCAAATCTCCCCGCCAGGATATTGGTTCCCCTCGGGTTCAGATGCAACCCGTCCTTTTTGTACAGGTCATACTTCCCCCAGAAGAGGTCCCAATGATCCAGAAACTTGAAACCCTGCTCCCTGCACCAGTTCCTCAGCCACGTATTTATCCTCCACCTCACTCCATTCCTATTCTCACTATCGCGTGGCACAGGCAGTAAGCCTGAGATTATTACTTTGGAAGTCCTTTTTTTTAACTCTCTTCCTAGCCCCCTGAATTCTCCTTTCAGGACCCCTTCCCTTATCCTACCTATATTGTTGGTACCTATATGTACCACGACCTCTGGCTCCTCTCCCTCCCCTTTCAGGATATCCTGGACACGCTCAGACACATCCCGGACACCGGCACCAGGGAGGCAAACCACCATCCGGGTCTCCCGACTGCGTCCACAGAAACGCCTATCTGACCCCCTCACTATAGAGTCCCCTATTACTACTGCTCTCCTCTTCCTTTCCCTACCCTTCTGAGCAACAGGGCCGGACTCCTTGCCAGAGGCCCGGGCACCGTCGCTGCCCCCAGGTAGGCTGTCCCCCCCAACAGTACTTAAACAGGAGTACTTATTTCCAAGGGGTACAGCCACCGGGGTACTCCCTAGTCCCTGCCTCTGTTCCTTGCCCCCCCTAACAGTGACCCACTTGTCTACCTCCCGTGGTCTAGGAGTGACCACCTCCCTGTAACTCCTATCTATAACCTCCTCACTCTCCCTGATCAGACGGAGGTCATCAATCTGCCGCTCCAGGTTCCTAATACGGTCCCTTAGGAGCCCCATCTCGTCACACCTGGCGCAGATGTGGATGTCTGGAAGACTATCAGACTCCCAGATTCCCCACATCTGACACCCAGAACAAAAAACTGCCCTGGCAGTCATACTCTCCAAACAAAGCCCCGCGCTCGGTTACTAAACCTACCGCCCGGCCGCTACTCCAACCGCTCCAACCGCCCACCCAAAAGAACTGAGTGATCTCCTGGGAGAGGTGAAAAACCGGATAAAAAACCCAGGCCAATTTGGGAAAAAATCCGGGAAATTCCTCTCCGACCCCAAGCTAGGCGATCGAAACTAGTCCGGGAGATCACACAGGTCTTACTCCTTACAATCCCCACACAATCCCCACACAATCCCCACACACCACTTCCCAAGCAACACAGCTTGGTGCTGCTTGCTGCTGCTTGCTACTGCTGCTGCTTGCTGCTTGCTACTGCTGCTTGCTGCTGCTGCTACTGCTGATTGCTGCTGCTGCTACTGCTGATTGCTGCTATGCTACTGGAAACATACAACACATTAAAGGAATAACAGTTTGATGAAGCCATTGCAAGTAAATAATATAAAAGGCCCACTCTACTTACTGGAAATGCCAACCAGACGTTGGGGGGCCTCTTTATGAAACACTTAATGGAACAAATGCCTACTTTCTGACAACATTGTGGCCACGGTTGGCCCTTGAGTACATGGATACCAGGAATTGCTATTTAAAAATAGATTAGGCTGTAAACCTACGGGATAAACAAACACGAATGAACTCTCCTTGTTTCATCACTGCAGGGAGAATAATGGAATAGGTAAAAAGCAAGGTTAACTCCAAGCCATTTTAACTCTTTAAATACCAGGCTGCTTTGAAAGTTGCAGGAGGGGTATTGCTCACAGTCAACAACATCTCCCAATGTTAGTGTTTGTCTATATGCCCTAATTGTGATGTTATTCATTCAAATCCAACATTCAAATCCTATGCTCACTCTCTCTCTCCCCCCCCCCCTCTCCCCCTCCCCACTCTCTCTCTCCCCCCCCTCTCTCCCCCTCCCCCACTCTCTCTCTTCCCCCCTCTCTCTATATCCTGCTCTCCCTCTCCCTCTCCCTCTCCCTCTTCCTCTCCCTCTCTCTCCTCTCTCTCCTCTCTCTCCCCTCTCCCTCTCTCTCCCTCTCCCTCTCTCTCCACCTCTCCTCCTCTCCACCTCTCCACCTCTCCTCCTCTCCTCCTCTCCACCTCTCCACCTCTCCTCCTCTCCACCTCTCCTCCTCCTCTCCACCTCTCCTCCTCCTCTCTCTCTCTCTCTCTCTCTCTCTCTCTTCTCTCTCTCTCTCTCTCTCTCTCTCTCTCTCTCTCTCTCTCTCTCTCTCTCTCTCCCTCTCTCTCTCTCCCTCACTTTCTCTCCCTCACTTTCTCTCCCTCACTTTCTCCCCCTCACTCTCTCCCCCCCTCTCTCTCACTCTCTCCCCCTTTCTGCCCCTCACTCTCTCCCCCCCCCTCTCTCTCACTCTCTCCCCCCTTTCCTCTCTCCCCCTCTCTCTCCCTCTCTCCCCCTCTCTCTCCCCCTCTCTTTCTCCCCCTCTCTCTCTCTCTCTCTCTCTCTCTCTCTCTCTCTCTCTCTCTCTCTCTCCCCCCTTTCTCCCCCCTCTCTCTCTCTCTCTCTCTCTCTCTCTCTCTCTCTCTCTCTCTCTCTCTCTCTCTCTCCCTCTCCCCCCCCTCTCTCACTCTCTCCCCCCTCTCTCTCTCCCCCTCTCTCCCCCTCTCTCTCCCCCTCTCTCTCTCCCCCTCTCTCTCTCTCTCTCTCTCTCTCTCTCTCTCTCTCTCTCTCTCCCCCCCCTTTCTCTCTATTTATACTCAATATAAAAATAAATGCAACGTAACTTTTAATAAGCACAAGTGAAAAGATGTAAATAGGATATTTTGCTGGTCACTGAAAAATAGTCAGCTGAAAATAGAAGACCTGTCACACTGCAAGAAAAAGTCTCAGAGTGCTATTTTACAGGCTGGAATGTGGTGGAGCTGGCATTCTTAGTTTAGAGATACAGCATAGAAACAGGCCCTTTGGCCACCGAGTCGATGCTGACCACACTAGTTCTATGTTGTGCCGTTTACCATGGACACCAGGGGCAATTTTACAAAATTGCAAACCCGCACATCTTTGGGATGTGGGAGGAAACTGAAGCACATGATGGATCTCACTCAGTGACAATGGAAAGGTTTCAAAATACCAGTTAGATTACAAAGAAGGCAGAAATTTGTCAATCCTATAACTTTGTACCTGGCCACAAATATACCGAACTAGGTTTGAGACACAGGTCAGAAGGTAGACACAAAATGCTGGAGTAACTCAGCGGGTCAGGCAGCATCTCGGGAGAGAAGGAATGGGTCTGAAGAAGGGTCTCGACCCGAAACGTCACAAATTCCTTCTCTCCCGAGATGCTGCCTGACCCGCTGAGTTACACCAGCATTTTGTGTCTACCTTCGATTTTAACCAGCATCTACAGATTTTTTCCTACACCTTGAAACACAGGTCACATCTCTATCACTTGGCGTGGCACACAGCTGACTACAGAGTTGGGGTTTTTTTTGATAACCAAGAAATATTAAGAATCTACAGATGCTGAAAATCTGAAACAAAAACAGAAAATACTGGAAACACTCAGCATAACAGCATCATGTGATTGAACAAAAACTTCATGTTGAGAGTTGACAAATCTTCATCAGAATTGAGAACAAGAGAAAAACAGTTCAGTTGAAGTTACCGAGGAGGTGAGGAAGCATAGAAACATAGAAACATAGAAAATAGGTACAGGAGTAGGCCATTCGGCCCTTTGAGCCTGCACCGCCATTCAATATGATCATGGCTGATCATCCAACTCAGTATCCCGTACCTGCCTTCTCTCCATACCCCCTGATCCCTTTAGCCACAAGGGCCACATCTAACTCCCTCTTAAATATAGCCAATGAACTGGCCTCAACTACCTTCTGTGGCAGAGAAGGAAGGGAGAGAGAGAATAAAGGGAATATTTCTGATACACAATCATTGTGAAATTGTTCAGGCCGTCCAGTTGATGGGTTATTGCATTCAGTGAAAAGAATGTGAACAAACATTAGAAAGTAAAACTGCAAATACAAATGAAAGTTGTGAAATGCAGGGTTCTAGAACATACCCAGTGAGTCATGCTGTGCGTCGTGGGACGAATAAAGGAATATATTCTAATGACCATATGCAGAGCCAATTTTATAAATGGATGTTTCACAGAAGAACTGGTTAGTTGTGATACAGCCTGAGAAAAGTTACCTCAAGCTATCGAATTTGATATTGAGTCCAGAGAATGAGGTGCAGTTATAACGAGGCATGAGGAACAGATCGTCAATTTGTCGGGACAAGTTGCAATCTAAAGGACTCAATGTCAACTTCTACAACTTCAGGCAACTTGCTTTCCCCGTTTGTATCACCGGCGGCCATTTCTGTTGTGAGCTACCCATCCATGGTATTGGCTGCGTTTTCTTTGTTCCATGGCCATCGTCTGACCAGCTGTGCTTGTTTTACCATCAGGCATCTTCCAGCTTTTTCATTGTGGTTCTCTCAGTCTTGAAGTGCTCCTGCTTCTGTAGTTTTGGTCATTCATCTCTTTCTCCTCGAGCCCATCAATCGAATGATCTCTACAACTTATCCCCATGGCATGACTCAATCAAAAGACATGAATTGACCAAAAGTATTATTTCATCTCTATCGATCGACCCCCATCTTCTCTGCATTTTAAATTGGACTTGTTTTCTTTCCCAGTTCCAATGAAGAGACTTTGAACTTAAATTCTATGAAACGCTGGAATGAGACATATTGATCATCAAAATCACTTTAGGAATCATGTTAAAACTTGTGTTAGTGTTCCTTTTCTTTTCCAACCCTTAATGCCCCTTGATTCAAAATGGGCTTAAGGTTCCATAATTGCCTGACACCTCAGACCCTCACACATAGTCATTCATTTTTCAAAAGTAATATGTATTGATAAGGTGCTCCTGAACACAGTTACTACTATAATTCAAGAAAAAAACACATATTATGCACACATTTTCCATCAAAACTATGAAATATAATGACCATCCTTGTCTTTTAAAAAGAAGTGATGTTAATCGTGGAATAAATATTTAGCTAAACACTGGATATTTCTACAGCTCTTCAGGAATAGTGCCTCTGGGCTTTTCACACCCTCCTAAAGGAGCAGGTGAAGCTTCAATTCAACATGAACACTTTCTGCAGTGCAGCGAAGCTTCAGTAATGGACACAGGCGTCAGTGGGGATTTGTACTTGTGTCTCTGGAGTGCAGCCCCAAACTAGGGTTTTGCTAAAACCAGAGTTGGGGGTAGATGGTGGGGGATACTCGACAGCCCATACTGAGACGGAGCAAATCACATTAGTGCACAATTCATAGCAGAGCTCACTAACGGACAATGAACATAACTCCAGTGCCAACCAGACCTGGAGCAGAACACAAAGTGCTGGGCAAACTCATAGGGTCAGGCAGCATCTGTGGAGGGACTGGACAGACAACATTTCGTGTCAGGACCCTTCTTCAGACTCAAAGCATCGTATGTCGATTCCCTCCACAGATGCTGCCCGATCTACTGACTTACTCCAGCACTTTGCATTTTGTTCAAGGTTCCAACGTTTGCACTTTGTATCTCCAACATTACCTGGTCCAGTTCACTACACCTGATTAAAGAAATAAACAAAGAATCTGCCACATGCCAGCACATTCCAATCTCAACTACCTTCTGAACTAGCAAACAACGCAATGAAAATCACAGCAGCTCACACACCCCTCTGCCCTCCTCTCCCCACCAACTCCCCACCAACTCCCCACCAACTCCCCACCAACTCCCCACCAACTCCCCACCAACTCCCCACCAACTCCCCACCATCTCCCCACAGTAAATGCCAGCTGGCCATAACCTGAGAACCATTCTGAAGTAACTTTGAAGAAAGATCCTCTGTCACGTGAAACATCAAAGGTTAGTTTTTTCAGAGTACAATGGGCAGTTTATAACCAGGTGTGTTCTTACCTTTGTAAGTTGTATACAAGACAACCAACGCCACCACTGTCGTGGTCATCAGGAGGAGTAACACACTGAGCGCGATTTCAATGAAGGTCCAACTTTTCTTCATTAATTTTGTCGATTTCTCCACAATGTCCATCTGGCTTTCCGACTTGCCCATTATGGTGATTCTAGAGGGATACAGAGAGCGGGTACCGTTATACAACAGGCAACAAGGGCAATAGAAGACTGCAATCGCATCGAACAAAACATGAACTACTTTACATCTGGACTTTGGTCTGATCTTCCATCGTTATGGGTGTCCCATGGAAAACCCCACAACCTGTTAACGATGGGCGATGTCTTTCCTATTGATGCACGGACTCTGGTCGCGTTGGGGTTCCGCAGTTACCATTGAATGGAAGATTCTCTCGGACCAGGAGCCGGGCAAGGAAGCGGGATGGATGTGGCGGCCACACAAGTTTGGAGAAGTCCCTTTGCAGGGCAGTGTCTTGTGGCTGAAACGCAAGAGCGACTTGGAACACAGCGATCTAGAGGGAAGAGGATGATAGACACAGAGTGGTGGAGTAACTCAGCGGGTCAGGCAGCATCTCTAGAGACAGGGAATAGGTGACGTTTCGGGTCGAGACCTTTCTTCAGACTGAGAGTCTAGAGGAATACTTCGTCAGCCCAGAGAGGGGGATTTGCCCGCATTCAATCCTGGAAGGAAGGAGGGAGGATATCAGCAACACGGAGCGCATTCATTCCTTGGTGGATTCACGCCTTCTCGAGTCCCGAGGCAGGGAGTGGAGCGAGAAAGGCAAGTGGCAGAGTGTAGCCCGTGCCCTGAGCTTGTGTACTAGTCAGTCCCCTTCATCCAACCACCCCCCAAAGTGTCTGAGCTCCGGCGATGCCCGGTCACCGCAATGCAGTTTACTGAAGTTTTATTTGGAAGGAATGGAGAGCCGGTGGAAATGCGGCATTTTCAGGAAGGGAGCACATCGTTGCCAGTGGAGCGCTTGCACAGACTGTTAATGTCCATGTTAATACTAATAGTCGTGTCGGTCGCTGGAGGAGCGCAAGTAAATATGTTAAACCCCTCGGTTTAAACAGCAGCTGCAGGAATTTCACAGGAACCCGTTAAAGCCAGACCCGACACTGAGATGTTATGGCAACAGTTACTGCGGGAATATCACAGCATGATATCACAGCAAACCTGACCTACTTGGATCGGGAAACCTGTTTATCAATTAACTCCACATCTCACTCGGTCCCCGGTTACATTGTCTTCTGCTGAAGGGACATGAAAGACTCAGTTTCTGAATTTAAGTTGTTTCCCGATCCAGTCTTGTGCCAGGGGTCACGGGGAGAAGGCAGGAGAATGGGGTTGAGAGGCAGAGATAGATAGACCAGCCGCGAGTAGACTTGATGGGCCGAATGGCCTAATTCTGCTCCTATAATTTATGAACTATATGAAGTTTGAGGTAAAGGTCCGATTCAAAATCCCTTCGGTAAAGATAGAGAAAAATAAGTCAATTGGAAGACATTTCGCTTTTGGGGAGTGTGGGCTCACTGCGAAATGCCAGAGTGGCCGTGTGATGTAAGGGGATAGTCCGTGAGAGCTGGGAGAATACTGCACCGTCAGAGGACTATCTTTTCCAGACCTTAACCCGTGCTGTCCCGACTTCCACTATCATAGATTAGTGAAATATCCAATTCTGGGAACAGTTTTGTTTTAGTGTGAAGAACACGACTGCCAGTTTCTGAAGAAGGACTGAAGAAGTGTGTCGACCCTTAAATGTCCCCCATCCCTCCTCTCCAGAGATGCCGCCTGTCCCGCTGAGTCTCTCCAGCACCTTGTGTCTGGTGACAATTTCTACAAAATCAGGTCTCAAAAATGATCAAATCATTCGATTGTTTGGATGCGTGAAGATTAAACCATTGGCGAAACTGCAGCGGAAAGTCATCTGTTCTTTGAGGAGTTAGTTACACGGGGGGGGGGGGGGGTGAGGGGGTTGGTGGGCACCAGAGAGAGCAGGTAAAGGTGTGGGGAACAGTGCGGATCGTGCCTCGCTCTTTCCTCACGCCGCTGGGATTTGCGACCTGGATTCTCTGGAGTGAGATCTGAACATCCAGGCTTGCAGACAGAAGCAGAACGCTGCCAAATTGAACAGGGAGAATGGAACCAGTAAGCAGATATCCCTCAATAGAAAATATAAGGCAAAAATAACTGAAGACTTTATTTAGTTTAATTTAGTTTAGGTTAATTCCCGGAATGGCGGGACTATCATATGTTGAAAGACTGCAGCGACTAGGCTTGTATACACTGGAATTTAGAAGGATGAGAGGAGATCTTATTGAAACGTATAAGATTATTAAGGGGTTGGACACGTTAGAGGCAGGAAACATGTTCCCAATGTTGGGGGAGTCCAGAACCAGGGGCCACAGTTTAAGAATAAGGGGTAGGCCATTTAGAACAGAGATGAGGAAAAACTTTTTCAGTCAGAGAGTTGTGAATCTGTGGAATTCTCTGCCTCAGAAGGCAGTGGAGGCCAATTCTCTGAATGCATTAAAGAGAGAGCTAGATAGAGCTCTTAAGGATAGCGGAGTCAGGGGGTATGGGGAGAAGGCAGGAACGGGGTACTGATTGAGAATGATCAGCCATGGTCACATTGAATGATGGTGCTGGCTCGATGGGGCCGAATGGCCTCCTCCTGCACCTATTGTCTATTGAGATACACCATGGAAACAGGCCCTTCGGCCATCGAGTCCACGCCCACCATGGATCACCCGTTCACACTAAAGGACACAACGTACAGGAGGAACTCAGCATCGCTGGAGATCACGAACAGGCGACCCTTCTTCAGTCTGACCTGCTGACTTACTCCAGCATGTTGTGTCCCTATTTAACCAGCATCTGCAGCTCCACATTATTTATACCACTTGTTCTATGTTATCACACTTTGTCGTTCACTCGTTTAACACTGCGGCTCATTTACAGAAGGGCAATTAACCTACAAACCCCGCACGGAGGAAACCGGAGCAGCCGGAGGGAAAGCCACGCCAACGTGGAAGAACGTGCCAACTCCACACAGACAGCACCCGACGTCAGGATCAAACTTGCATTCCTGGCGCTGTGAGGCAGCAGCGCCACTGTGCCGCGCGTAAACGTGATTTCTTATAACTGCCAATTATAGTATTTGCATACAAAGCCTGTCTAATATAGAAATGAGTCATTCCTGGCACATTCATTTGCGGTTGGAAGGAAACAATTTAAACTTCTGCCAGGCTTTATGATGCCTTTGTTTGTCCCAACACCCTTTACAACCAATGAACCATTTTCACATAGAAACATAGAAAATAGGTGCAGGAGGAGGCCATTTGGCCCATCGAGCCAGCACCGCCATTCACTGTGATCATGGCTGATCATCCACAATCAGTAACCTGTGCCTGCCTTCTCCCCATATCCCTTGATTCCACTAGCCCTTAGAGCTCTATCTAACTCTCTTCAATCCACCCAGTGATTTGGCCTCCACTGCCCTCTGTAGCAGAGAATTCCACAAATTCACAACTCTCTGGGTGAAAAAGTTTTTCTCACCTCAGTTTTAAATGGCCTCCCCTTTATGGCCAACATGCCATTAGCTTTCTTCACTGCCTGCTGTACCTGCACACATACTTTCAGTGACTGGTGTACAAGGACACCCAGGTCTCGCTGCACTTCCCCATAACCTAATCTGACACCATTGAGATAATAATCTGCCTCCTTGTTTTTGCCGCCAAAGTGGATAGCCTCACATTTATCTACATTATACAGCATCTGCCATGCATCTGCCCACTCACTCAACCTGTCCACGTCACCCTGTAACCTCCTAACATCCACTTCGCAGTTCACACTGCCACCCAGCTTTGTGTCATCTTCAAACTTGCTAGTGTTACTTCTAATTCCATCATCCAAATCATTAATATATATTGTAAATAGTTGAGGCCCCAACACCGAGCCTTGCGGCACTCCACTCGCCACTGCCTGCCATTCTGAAAAGGACTCGTTTACTCCCACTCTTTGCTTCCTATCTGCCAACCAATTCTCTATCCATGTCAACACCCTACCCCCAATACCATGTGCTCTAATTTTTCCCACCAATCTCCTGTGTGGAACCTTATCAAAGGCGTTCTGAAAGTCCAGATACACTACATCCACTGGCTCTCCTTCATCCATTTTACTTGTCACATCCTCAAAAAATTCCAGAAGATTAGTCAAGCAGGGTTTCCCCTTTCATAAATCCATGCTGACTTGGATTTATCCTTTTATTGCTATCCAAATGCGCCGTTATTACCTCTTTAATAATTGACTCCAGCATCTTCCCCACCACTGATGTCAGACTAACTGGTCTGTAATTCCCTGTTTTCTCTCTCGCTCCTTTCTTGAAAAGCAGGATAACATTAGCTACCCTCCAAACCACAGGAACTGATCCTGAATCTATTGAACATTGGAAAATGATCACCAATGCATCTACGATTTCTAGAGCCACCTCCTTGAGTACCCTGGGATGCAGACCATCAGGCCCTGGGGATTTATCAGCCTTCAGTCCCATCAGTCTACCCAATACTATTTCTCGCCTAATGCAAATTTGTTTCAGTTCCTCTATCTCCCGAGATCCTCCATCCTCTAGTACATCTGGGAGATGGTTTGTGTCTCCTTTAGTGAAGACAGAACTGAAGTACCTGTTCAACTCTTCTGAAATTTCCTTGTTACCCATAATAATTTCACCTGTTTCTGCCATCAAAGGATCCATATTTGTCTTTACTAATCTTGTTCTCTTAACATACCTAAAGAAGCTTTTACTATCCTTCTTTATATTCTTGGCCAGCTTAACCTCGTACTTCATCTTTTCAGCCCGTATTGCCCTTTTTGTCTGAAGAAGGGTCTCGACCCGAAACGTCACCCATTCCTTCTCTCCCTGCCTGACCTGCTGAGTTACTCCAGCATTTTGTGAATAATTGCCCTTTTTGTTACCTTCTGTTGTCCTTTGAAAGTTTCCCAATCCTCTGGCTTCCTGCTACTCTTTGCTCTGTTATACATCTTTTCTTTTAGTTTTATTCCCTCCCTAACTTCCCTTGACAGCCATGGTTAACTCTTGTGAAAAATTAGATCTCATAACAGTAAATTGATTATATTTTTCTTGGCATGGACCACAAAGTGTTTACATAACAGGAAAACTGGTTCCTCTTCAAACAGAGCTGTGACATATTTAATAGGGGAACTGCCTGGTCTTCCATTTAACATTTCACTGGAATGACAGCATCTCCAAAAGACTGCGATCCTTCTAATCCCGGTCAAACATTATTGCCTAGAAATTCAACTCCAGTTAATAGCTCTAAATTTGCACCAAAGCTGCAGCAGTAAAACATGTCTCGTTAACATGTTTTAATGTTAATTAAATGAAGGGGCTGTCTCCATGCTCAATCTCAAAATAAACCTCATATACACTTCATATACGACATCAAACAAGCATGTGGCACTAACATTAACCATGAAACTACCAGAGCTTTGTGAAAATCCATTTGGATTAATAATGACCTTGCAGGTGAATCTGCCATTCTTGAGCAAAATTATGGTGCTGGAGGACCTCAGCAGGCCAGGCAGCATCTGTGGAGGGTAAAGGATAGGCGATGTTTGGAGTCAGGTCACTTCTTCAGACTCTGCACTCCACCAGTTAGTTTCTTGCTCACATTCCTACTGTTTCTTGTGCCTCTCATCTGCCATTCCTACCTGTTCTGAACTGTGAGTGACTCAGGAAGCAAAGTGGTTTTACATACTCCAGGCAACATCAATGGTGCCAAAGTGGAGATGGTCACGAGCTTCAAGTTCCTTGTCGTAAATATCACCAAGAATTTGATCTTCAAGCAACCTCATTAAAGCTGTGGCCAAGAAAGCAGACAAATCTCTCTACTTTCTCAGAGGACAAAGGAAGTGCAGCATGTCTCCAACGACTCTTACCAACTGCTGTAGATGCACGGTAGAAAGGATATTATCTGTGTAGGAAAGATCTGCAGATGCTGCTTTAAATCAAGAATAGGTACAAAATGCTGGAGTCACTCAGCAGGACAGGCAGCAACTCTGGAGAGAAGGAATCGAGATGTATCACAACTGTTGTATGGCAACAGCTCTGCCCAAGACCCCAAGAAATTGTAGAGTTGTGGATGTAGCCTAATTTATATCATCAACCAGTCACACATCCCCCACCCCCCAATCAACAGGCAGAGTGGAGCAGCTGGTAGAGCCACTGTCTCACAACACCCAAACCTGGATCCGATCCTGACTATGGGTGCTGTCTGTGTGGTTTTCACATTCTCCCTATGATTACATGGATTTCCTCTGGGTGCTCCGGTTTCTTCCCACATCCTATAGACGTGCAGGTTTGTAGGTTAATTGGCCTCCATAAGTTGCACACTTGTGTAGGGTGTGGATGAGAAAATGAGATAAGAGTGAATTAATATGAATGGTTGATCGATGGACATAGAAACATAGAAACATATGACAGTCCCGCCATCCCAGGGATCAATCTCGTGAACCTACGCTGCACTGCCTCAATTACAAGGATGTCCTTCCTCAAATTAGGAGACCAAAACTGTAAACAATACTCCAGATGTTGTCTCACCAGGGCCCTATACAACTGCAGAAGAACCTCTTTACTCCTATACTCAAATCAAATGTGAATTTGTCAGCCGAAGGGCCTGTCTCCGTGCTGTATCTTAAAATAAACCTCATATACACTTAACGCTATCACAGATAAGGAACTAACATAAAATGCTACCTACACTCTGATCATTCTCTCTACTCCTCTCAGTCAGGTAGAAGATACAGTTTTAGATCATGAACCACCAGATTCAGGAATAGCTTTTTCTCCGCTGGTATCAGACTCTTGAATGGTCCTCTCATAACCCAGAGATGTACTCCTGATCTCTCAACCTACTTCTTTGCAGCCTTCGCACTTTTTTAATCAACACTGTCTCTGTAACTGTAATGCTAAATTTTGCACTCTGGTATTTTTCTCTTTGCACTACCTGTTGCACTTTTTTTTATGGCCTGATTGTACTGATATCTGGTACGACTGAACACCAGGCAAACAAAGATTTTCATTGTAACTCGGTCCATGCAACAAGAATAAACTGATACCAATATCCACCAATGTGGTCATCTCCTTAAACCGTCCCTTCAGTTACAGATAGATAATTAATGCTGTCATTGCCAGTGACATTCACATCCATGAATACATTTAAAAAACTGAATATGTTATCCCACCTCAAACTTACTTTATTGATTTTATTTAGTAATTAAACCCATTGACAACTGTCCAAATACATTTTGAAAGGGTTAAATGCTTTAAATACATAATAGATGCATGAGGGGATCCAGGACTAATGCCTTTAGAAACGTATCCTTCCTGTTCCTCCCTTGATGTACTATCAACTCATTGTTCTTGATCTACACAGTAGTGCTAACTGATGAGAAGAGACAAACCCAGGTTGCTGGGCTTGCGTTGCTGTATATTGGAACCAGGACTAATGCCTTTAGAAATCTGTCCTTCCTGTTCTTCCCTTGATGTACCTGGCTATGTAAGAGAGACAATCTCAGACTTTCCGGAAAGGTGCTAATGAACTACAGCATTTTGGGACCATGACTAATGCCTTAAGGAATGTGTCTTTTTGATCTTTACAGTAGAAAACATCCGGTCAGGTCTTTGTTCTGGGGAGTGGTGGCTCGGGACAGTCAAGTGCTTGTTGGATACTTGATTGATGTACATCCCGATCAACCAGTAAAGCTTGTGTTGGTTTACCTAACCCATTGTGTGTTGTCTGTTTTAAGAAGAAGCGAACTTTAACATTTCCCTTTTATTCCTTACACCCCCTTTCTTCTATGTTCCAACACCTGCATTTTAGAATGTTACTAGCACAACCATTCTTTAAGGGTAAAGATTATTGCCAATGAATTTGATGCAAGAATTGCAGAGTAACATCTTTCCTGACTTTTAAAGCAATAAGCGCTGGAAATGCCCAGCAGGCCAGGCATATCTGTGGAGCGAGAAATGGAATTAACATTCGAGATCAATGGACTTTCATTGGAATTGGGAAAAGTGTGTTTTAAGTTGCAGAGAAGGGGCAGGAGTTGAGAGGGGCAATACCTGTGTTGGGGTGCAAACCGACAGAATGCAGGTGACACAGATACTGTTCATGGTGTCTGAGAAAGTACAGTGAAAAAGACAGTGCTGGAATAGCTCAGTGGGTCAGTTAGCATCCCTGGAAGAGGAGTAGGGAAAAAAACTGCAGATGCTGGTCTAAATCGAAGGTAGACACAAAATGCTGGAGTAATTCAGCAGGTCAGGCAGCATTTCGGGAGAGAAGGAATGGGTGACGTTTTGGGTCGAGACCCTTTGAAGAAGGAATGGGTGACCTTTCGGGTTGAGACCCTTTGGGTCTAGATGGGAGGGCACGGACCAGCAGTGTGGACGAAGATATCGGAAAATTCAACCTTTATTCCATTGGGTTGAAGATTTCCCAGGCGGATTACAAAGTGTTGCTCTTCTGGCTTACATGGACCGCACCCTGGCAGTGGAGATGGCCACATGGACAGGTCAATGTGGGAATGGAAAGAGAACGGAAATGGGATGCATCAAAAGATTCAGGATGGCCACTGCACAGAGAGCACAGGTGCTCTTTTCCTACACCTATTTCGGAGTGGCACAGTGGTGCAGTGGAAGAGCAGCTGCCTTACAGCACCAGAGACCCGGGTTCCATCCCAACTCTGGGTGCTGTCAGTGCAGAGTTTGAACATTGTCCATGTGACTGCATGGGCTTTCTCTGGGTGCTCCAGTTTCCTCCCACTTTCCAAAGACAGACAGGTCTGTAGGTTAATTGGCTTCAGTAAAGACTGTAAATAGTCCCTCGTGTGTAGAACAGTGCTACTGTACGGGGTGATCGCTGGTCGGCATGAACTAGGTGGGCCAAGGGGCCTGTTTCCACGCTGTATCTCTAAAATCTCAAAAGGCCAAAATCTAAAGTATACCCTCCACCTCCCTACAGACCCCCATTACCCATTTACATCCCCTTCCCTCCATCCACATTACCCACACGTTTTATACCCCCCCCCCCCCCCCCACCCCACATCTGGTCCTGGTTCATCTTCCCTACACTTCTCCCCATACCCTTCCCATTATCTCCTCCCCTACTGTGAATCCAGCACCGGTAGCTATTTGAGTACCTGCTCATCATCCTCATAGCTGTATCCCTCCCCTTGCTCCAGCTTTCCTTTTTGCCTGCCTCCATCTATCATCCAGCTGCCAGTCTCCTGACTCTACTCCACCACTTCCGGTCTACCTGGCAAGATCTATCTGTAATCCCACACCCTCAGTCTGTCAATTGCCCACTGTCCCCTGTCTCACCACCTCCCCTCTTCTCTTTAAACTGCCTATGTTCCCTCTCCACTGATGCAGGATTTCAGCCCATAATTCTTTTCCGTCACCACAGATGCTGTTTTTTTAAGGTGAGAGGGGAAAGATAGGAACCCGAGGTGCAAGAATGGGAATAAATTGGTGAATTAATGTGGCTGGCAACTGGAAGTTCAGGATCACCCTTTCGATTCAACTGAGGTTTTCTGTAAATCGGTCAACCAATCTATGTTTGGACTCTTCAGTCTAGAGGAGATCAGACCAAATACATTGGGCTAAATCAGCAGATGAACGACATGATTCTCCTGGAGTCACCCGCTTTTTTTTCTGTCCTATTTACATATTTCCGAAAAATGAAATAATCCATCAGCGATCACCTTTGGGAGCTTCCTGGAAGTTTTATTTGACTATAATGTTTTTTTGAACTTTTGTAAGACAAGCGCAATTAATAAATGAATGGAAAAACATGATCTTGGCCATTGTGCTGGGGTCATATAGAACAACAAGCAGTAAATAAAGCAGTGGAAGCATTCCAGAAACTAATACTTAACCCCGAAGTTTAATGAAAATAGTTTAATTGTTTTATTTGGGTTGTGACCATCAGGGGTCAGAAATGTCATTTGGCAGTTTTACTTTTCTGACTATATTTTGGAAAGTAAAGTATGATGATGAATGTCTGATCCATGTGGACATGTTACATTTATAGGATTCTAGAGGTAACATTTTATCCTGGATCTGAAAAGCCTCCATATTCTACATTTACTTATGCAATTTGGAGCCTAGTGTTATGTATGAAGATTTAGGTTATCTCTATATTTAATGGGAATTTTATACATTTAAAATATTGATTAAAACACAAGATTAAATAGTCAGGAAGAGAATGTCTCATGAATATGTTAAGTGCTCAAGCAATTTATTTGTCATAATCCTGACTATTTTATAAAATTCTAGTGTGCATATTATGCAAATTTCTTCCTCCACAACTTTATTTCTGAAAACCTGTTTATTTTCACTGTAGAAATATTTTGTAAAGGTTTATCTTTTACTGAACACTTCGTGTATGGTTATGGTTATGGTGGTTATATCAAATGGGTCAGTGCAAAGCATAAGAATGGAATCTCTAACACTATATTGAAAAGCCAAAGAATGCTAATGATGGAAATTTGAGAACATATTACTTGTCCACCACTGATTTTCCACCATCCTTCGTTCCAGAATCTTTCTGGGTTGTCCGTTTTGCTGGACCAGCAGAGGCCACGGCCTCAGAATGGAGTCTAACAGTTCCGGAACAGTCCGCCTAGGCCACCGAGGGGCCGAAGATACCGGCCCACAAAATTGGCTATGGGAACGGATCTGCCGGGTCCAACCTGACCGCAGTTCCAGAGCCCCGCTGCAGGGGGCGCATTTGTCCCACCGATCAGCACAAAATCCCAATGAGGTGGAGATCGGCCGCCTCACCCCGACCAAGGCGGCACATTTTTGGGAGGAATTCGGGGGAGGGGATTTCACGTGGGTCTCATAATTTGGTCCAGATTAAAGGAGGTGCCGGACCTCCAGTTGTCGGCAACTCGGTGGTGGACCTGTATCTGGTCTCCACCCGAAACGTCACCCATTCCTTCTCTGCAGAGACGCTGCCTGTCCAGCTGAGTCTCTCCAGCAGTTTGGAGCGCAGCGGTAGAGTTGCTGCCTTACAGCGAATGCAGCGTCAGAGATTCAGGTTCGATCCTGACTACGGGCGCCGTCTGTACGGAGTTTGTACGTTCTCCCCGTGACCTGCGTGGGTTTTCTCCGAGATCTTCGGTTTCCTCCCACACTCCAAAGACGTACATGTATGCAGGTTAATTGACTGGGTAAATGTAAAAATTGTCCCTAGTGTGTGTAGGATAGTGTTAGTATGCGGGGATCGCTGGGCGGCGCGGACCCGGTGGGCCGAAGGGCCCGTTTCCGCGCTGTATCTCTAAATCTATAATCTAAATCTAAATCTGGAAAATACGTGGTTAGGAGTAAAACCACTGGCTTGAGGAACTCCAGATACAAATACTGGGTCTCAAATTGAATAAGTAATGTAGAATATCGAGATGCTTGTCAGCTGCAGAATACTTCAGGAATCTTACACGCCCATCTGGATTCGACATTTAGCATGATCTTTTAGTTTATAAAATAAAGGCTGAAAAGTCATAAAGCTGCCAAGGGACATTTCTGACTCCTGATTTCCTAAATCAGAAGAAAGATAGTTGTGGTTCTCAGGGGTGAATCATCTCAGCACCAGGACATCACTGCAGGTGTTCTACAACCACGTTCAGCGGGAGTTTAGAGAGTTGGGAAAAACACTGAGAAGTAGGACGTCGAAGGTGGTTATCTCTGGACTGCTACCGGTACCTCGTGCTGGTGAGGCCAGGAACAGAGAGATAGAGGGTATGAATATATGGCTGAGGGGCTGGTGCAGAGAACAGGGATTTAGATTTCTGGACCACTGGGATCTCTTCTGGGCTAGGGGTGACTTGTACAAAAGGGACGGGTTACATCTTAACAGCAGGGGGACAAACATTCTGGCAGGCAGGTTTGCTAGTGTGACACCTGTGGCTTTAAACTAAGTAGTGGGGGGGAGGGGTTAACAAATTGTGAATATGAAGATGAGGTAAAAGGGAATACATGAGATATTGCAAAAGACTCTCGGAAGAATGGGAACAGAAGTTCTAGAGGGGAAAATAAATTAAGGGCAGGGCCAATTGTGACCGATGTGAGAGGGGAGGTAAATACAGAAGTTAAAGTGTTGTACTTAAATGCGCGTAGTATAAAAAATAAAGTGGATGAGCTTGAGGCTCAGTTAGTCATGGGCAAGTATGATGTTGTAGGGATCACTGAGACATGGCTACAAGAGGACCAGGGCTGGGAACTGAATATTCAGGGGTACACAACGTATAGAAAAGACAGACAGGTGGGCAGAGGGGATGGGGTTGCTCTGATGGTAAGGAGTGATATTCATTCCCTTGCAAGGGGTGACATAGAATCAGGAGATGTTGAATCAGTATGGATAGAAATGAGAAATTGTAAGGGTAAAAAGACCCTAATGGGAGTTATCTATAGGCCCCCAAACAGTAGCCTCGACATAGGGTGCAAGTTGAATCAGGAGATAAAATTGGCGTGTCAAAAATGTAATGCTACGGTGGTTATGGGAGATTTCAACATGCAGGTAGACTGGGAAAATCAGGTTGGAAATGGACCCCAGGAAAGAGAGTTTGTAGAGTGCCTTCGAGATGGATTCTTAGAACAGCTTGTACTGGAGCCTACCAGGGAGAAGGCAATTCTGGATTTAGTGTTGTGTAATGATCCTGATCTGATAAGGGGACTAGAGGTAAAAGAGCCATTAGGAGGCAGTGATCACAACATGATAAGTTTTACTCTGCAAATGGAAAGGCAGAAGGGAAAATCGGAAATTTCGGTATTACAGTATAGCAAAGGGGATTATAGAGGCAATAGACAATAGACAATAGGTGCAGGAGTAGGCCATTCAGCCCTTCGAGCCAGCACCGCCATTCAATGCGATCATGGCTGATCACTATCAATCAGTACCCCGTTCCTGCCTTCTCCCCATACCCCCTCACTCCGCTATCCTTAAGAGCTCTATCCAGCTCTCTCTTGAAAGCATCCAACGAACTGGCCTCCACTGCCTTCTGAGGCAGAGAATTCCACACCTTCACCACCCTCTGACTGAAAAAGTTCTTCCTCATCTCCGTTCTAAATGGCCTACCCCTTATTCTCAAACTGTGGCCCCTTGTTCTGGACTCCCCCAACATTGGGAACATGTTATCTGCCTCTAATGTGTCCAATCCCCTAATTATCTTATATGTTTCAATAAGATCCCCCCTCATCCTTCTAAATTCCAGTGTATACAAGCCCAATCGCTCCAGCCTTTCAACATACGACAGTCCCGCCATTCCGGGAATTAATCTAGTGAACCTACGCTGCACGCCCTCCATAGCAAGAATATCCTTCCTCAAATTTGGAGACCAAAACTGCACACAGTACTCCAGGTGCGGTCTCACCAGGGCCCGGTACAACTGTAGAAGGACCTCTTTGCTCCTATACTCAACTCCTCTTGTTACGAAGGCCAACATTCCATTGGCTTTCTTCACTGCCTGCTGAACCTGCATGCTTCCTTTCATTGACTGATGCACTAGGACACCCAGATCTCGTTGAACTCCCCCTCCTCCTAACTTGACACCATTCAGATAATAATCTGCCTTTCTATTCTTACTTCCAAAGTGAATAACCTCACACTTATCTACATTAAACTGCATCTGCCATGTATCCGCCCACTCACACAACCTGTCCAGGTCACCCTGCAGCCTTATTGCATCTTCCTCACAATTCACACTACCCCCCAACTTAGTATCATCTGCAAATTTGCTAATGGTACTTTTAATCCCTTCGTCTAAGTCATTAATGTATATCGTAAATAGCTGGGGTCCCAGCACCGAACCTTGCGGTACCCCACTGGTCACTGCCTGCCATTCCGAAAGGGACCCATTTATCCCCACTCTTTGCTTTCTGTCTGTCAACCAATTTTCTATCCATGTCAGTACCCTACCCCCAATACCATGTGCCCTAATTTTGCCCACTAATCTCCTATGTGGGACCTTGTCGAAGGCTTTCTGAAAGTCGAGGTACACCACATCCACTGACTCTCCCTTGTCAATTTTCCTAGTTACATCCTCAAAAAATTCCAGTAGATTTGTCAAGCATGATTTCCCCTTCGTAAATCCATGCTGACTCGGAACGATCCCGTTACTGCTATCCAAATGCTCAGCAATTTCGTCTTTTATAATTGACTCCAGCATTTTCCCCACCACTGATGTCAGACTAACTGGTCTATAATTACCCGTTTTCTCTCTCCCTCCTTTCTTAAAAAGTGGGATAACATTTGCTATTCTCCAATCCACAGGAACTGATCCTGAATCTATAGAACATTGAAAAATGATCTCCAATGCTTCCACTATTTCTAGAGCCACCTCCTTAAGTACTCTGGGATGCAGACCATCAGGCCCTGGGGATTTATCAGCCTTCAGTCCCATCAGTCTACCCAAAACCATTTCCTGCCTAATGTGGATTTCCTTCAGTTCCTCCATCACCCTAGGTTCTCCAGCCCCTAGAACATGAGGCAGGAGCTGGCCAAAATTGACTGGAAGGAAGCCCTAGCAGGGAAGACGGTAGAACAACAATGGCAGGTATTCCTGGGAATAATGCAGAGGTTGCAGGATCAATTTATTCCAAAGAGACGGAAAGACTCTAAGGGGAGTAAGAGACACCTGTGGCTGATGAGGGAAGTCAGGGACAGCATAAAAATTAAGGAGAGGAAGTATAACATAGCAAAGAAGAGTGGGAAGACAGAGGATTGGAACTCTTTTAAAGAGCAACAAAAGTTAACTAAAAAGGCAATACGGGGAGAAAAGATGAGGTACGAGGGTAAACTAGCCAATAATATAAAGGAGGATAGCAAAAGTTTTTTTAGGTACGTGAAGAGGAAAAAAATAGTCAAGGCAAATGTGGGTCCCTTGAAGACAGAAGCAGGGGAATTTATTATGGGGAACAAAGAAATGGCAGACGAGTTAAACCATTACTTTGGATCTGTCTTCACTGAGGAAGATACACACAATCTCCCAAATGTTCTAGGGGCCGGAGAATCTAGGGTGATGGAGGAACTGAAGGAAATCCACATTAGGCAGGAAATGGTTTTGGGTAGACTGATGGGACTGAAGGCTGATAAATCCCCAGGGCCTGATGGTCTGCATCCCAGGGTACTTAAGGAGATGGCTCTAGAAATAGTGGAAGCATTGGAGATCATTTTTGAATGTTCTATAGATTCAGGATCAGTTCCTGTGGATTGGAGGATAGCAAATGTTATCCCACTTTTTAAGAAAGGAGGGAGAGAGAAAATGGGTAATTACAGACCAGTTAGTCTGACATCAGTGGTGGGGAAGATGCTGGAGTCAATTATAAAAGACGAAATTGCTGAGCATTTGGATAGCAGTAACAGGATCATTCCGAGTCAGCATGGATTTACGAAGGGGAAATCATGCTTGACAAATCTACTGGAATTTTTTGAGGATGTAACTAGGAAAATTGACAGGGGAGAGTCAGTGGATGTGGTGTACCTCGACTTTCAGAAAGCCTTCGACAAGGTCCCACATAGGAGATTAGTGGGCAAAATTAGGGCACATGGTATTGGGGGTAGGGTACTGACATGGATAGAAAATTGGTTGACAGACAGAAAGCAAAGAGTGGGGATAAATGGGTCCCTTTCGGAATGGCAGGCAGTGACCAGTGGGGTACCGCAAGGTTCGGTGCTGGGACCCCAGCTATTTACAATATACATTAATGACTTAGACGAAGGGATTAAAAGTACCATTAGCAAATTTGCAGATGATACTAAGCTGGGGGGTAGTGTGAATTGTGAGGAAGATGCAATAAGGCTGCAGGGTGACTTGGACAGGTTGTGTGAGTGGGCGGATACATGGCAGATGCAGTTTAATGTAGATAAGTGTGAGGTTATTCACTTTGGAAGTAAGAATAGAAAGGCAGATTATTATCTGAATGGTGTCAAGTTAGGAGGAGGGGGAGTTCAACGAGATCTGGGTGTCCTATTGCATCAGTCAATGAAAGGAAGCATGCAGGTACAGCAGGCAGTGAAGAAAGCCAATGGAATGTTGGCCTTCGTAACAAGAGGAGTTGAGTATAGGAGCAAAGAGGTCCTTCTACAGTTGTACCGGGCCCTGGTGAGACCGCACCTGGAGTACTGTGTGCAGTTTTGGTCTCCAAATTTGAGGAAGGATATTATTGCTATGGAGGGCGTGCAGCGTAGGTTCACTAGGTTAATTCCCGGAATGGCGGGACTGTCGTATGTTGAAAGGCTGGAGCGATTGGGCTTGTATACACTGGAATTTAGAAGGATGAGGGGGGATCTTATTGAAACATATAAGATAATTAGGGGATTGGACACATTAGAGGCAGGAAACATGTTCCCAATGTTGGGGGAGTCCAGGACAAGGGGCCACAGTTTAAGAATAAGGGGTAGGCCATTTAGAACGGAGAAGAGGAAGAACTTTTTCAGTCAGAGGGTGGTGAAGGTGTGGAATTCTCTGCCTCAGAAGGCAGTGGAGGCCAGTTCGTTGGATGCTTTCAAGAGAGAGCTGGATAGAGCTCTTAAGGATAGCGGAGTGAGGGGGTATGGGGAGAAGGCAGGAACGGGGTACTGATTGAGAGTGATCAGCCATGATCGCATTGAATGGCGGTGCTGGCTCGAAGGGCTGAATGGCCTACTCCTGCACCTATTGTCTATTGTCTATTGTTTATTGTCTATTGTCAGCTGCTGCCTCAATGATCTCGCCTCCATCATAACGTCAGAAGTTGGAATTCTCTTTGACAACGGCACAATGTTCAGTTTTGTTCACAACTCGTCAGCAAATGAGCAATCAATGTGTGTATTCAAGACCCAGACAACACAAAGGCACAAGCTATTCAATGTGTAGGAAGGAACTGCAGATGCTGCTTTACACCGAAGAGAGACACAAAAAGCTGGAGTAACTCAGTGGGCCAGGCAGCATCTCTGGAGGGAAGGAATAGGTGACGTTTCGGGTCGAGACCCTTCTTCAGTCTGAGAGTCAGGGGAGAGGGAATCTAGAGATATGAAAAGGTAGAAAGAACAAATGAATGAAAGGTTTGCAGAAGAAAAATCAAAGCCAGCAATGATAACTTCAAGTAACCCTTGCATCCCCTCTCTCTCCTGCCCTCCCCCACCCTAGTTGTTTTACTAGTTTCACTGTCGTCCTGCCAAGTTTCACTGTTGGATCACTCGTTATCACCTTCTCCATGGCCAACTATGGACCATTGTGAGCTCCACCTTTCATTGATCATCGTTGCTGGCTTTGATTTTTCTTTTGCATACCTTTCACTCATTTGTTCTATGGACCATTTCATATCACTCATTGCCCTCTCCCCTGACTCTCAGTCTGTAGAAGTGTCTTGACCCGAAACATCACCTATTCCTTTCCTCCAGAGATACTGTCTGATCCGCTGAGTTACACCAGCTTTTTGTGTCTACAAGCTGATGATAGGCAATGACTGTCGCCAACAAGAGAGAATCGTATCATCCGTCTTTGGCATCCAATGGCATTACTATCACTGAGTCAGTCACCATCACATTCTGGGGGTCAACGCTGGCCCAAAACCTCAACTGAACCAACCGCATAAGTACTGAAGTTGCAACAGCAGGTCAGAGCCATCACCTCCTGAAATCTCAAAACCTTCATCTACAAGGTACAAGAGTAGAGCATGTTGGAGTATTCAGCCTGAATTTCTTGCTACTCAACCGCACCATTTTGAGGCCAATTGTGGTGTCCCTGTTGTTCCCTAACTGCAAACAATTAACTGAAACACAACATATCACATTTGTCAACTCACTCACCCAAGCTTTTAAAATAAATTATTGCCTGATATCACTTGCTCCCTGAATAAGTTGAAAGTACCTTTGGATTTCCAGCATGAGCAAGTCATGAAGTCTGTTACTACATCTTCTAAGGCCCTCTCGGTCATGGCTGACCATGGGTGATGCATCCTGGTTGTTGGCTGCTTGCTCCAAACCTCGGCTAGAGCAGCGTTGATGTGTGGTGGGATGCAAGCCTGGGCGATGTCATATGAAGGACAGGCTGTTGCCCATGCAGCACGTCCACCCTCTCCACATCGCTGATCGATCCAAAGGAACAGCAGAGCCGTTACAGTTTGGCACCAGCGCCGTCGCAGGAGCTGCCAGAACGTGGTTGTAGACAACGACCAACTGCTCCAGGGACTCCGGCTCCAGATTTTTCTTGAGGTTTACTCCTGAAGCCTTTTCCATGACTGGATATGGCCACAAGGCAGTGGAGATTTTAGAACAGAGTTTTCCCTCTCCTAGATGGACTGCCTTCCCAGGCTGATGATCCTCATCTGCCCGAGACTCGTGGGGGTGGGAGCGTCTACCTTCCCGTCTAGAGCACCTGCCCACTGCAGCCTTCAACCGCCTTCCCAGCCGTTGTGACGCTCCACTAAAGTCAGCCATCATCCTCCGCCTGTTTCACCGTCGTTGTCTTGGTTGGATTGCTCTTTGTCAGGGACCTCCCCCTCGACCTTACCACCATGAGTGACCCTACCAGCAGTATAGCTCCAGACGGCATCGCTCTCAGGATCTCAGGACCACACAAGCTTCTCCACCACAGCAAGGTGACAATCCACTACATAGGTATTTCTTAAACAGCTACTTCAGTGCATTGTTTCAGTGTAATGATGTATTCATATTGTCTTAAGTCTGCCGGAAAGATTAATGCAGATTGGTTTTATTTTGGGAATGTTCAAGCCTTCAGTCTTCATCATACCTTTAAGTTCTTTTGGACCCATATACAAATTCACGTTCGTATTCAGCTGTGGATGCTCAGACCTGGGGTTCTGATTTGGGATTTACCTAATTTAGCAAACCTATATCATTTAACTACGAGACAAATTAGAGAATGTACAGTTGTGCTAGAAAATGCAGGTGACTAAATATCTGGATGCGATCAAAATTGGGCACAATCGTGATGCCCTTTGCTGTTAAATATCTGTTTGACATTCACAATGGAAGAACACGAATAGAGACTGACATCTAGAGGTCTCTCAGCAGCTGTAGACGGACTGGTAGTGGAACAATCGCACCATTAGCAAAAGAAAGGTGAAAGATGGCTAAAAAGATACTTTCAATATCCATTTTGTTCATATTTGTAGTTAAAAGGTATTTTAATGCAATACGTAACTCTATCTTAGGGATTTGAACGATCACGATGCACAAGACTGCTCCAGAGTTCTTACAAGGTTTGCTCACCGAGCTCATTAAAGAGGATGTGCAGAAGCTAAATTGCTTTTCAAGGAATTGTGATCTTGTTCCATGAAAGACATAATGCTGTAATTTAAAAAGTCATTAATGGAAATTGACTGTGGCGAACTGGAAATTGACTGCATTTTGCAGCTACATTTGCTGTAAAAGCAAAAGCTTGAAAATTATATTAACCAGTTAGGAGACTTTATAAAATATTATTTAGTGGAATAGAAGGTTATTAGTACCATCGATAAGTAAAAAAGGGTGGTGAGACAGAAGTTGAAGCACTCCCATACAACATTGAAAATGAGTAGAACATATACATATTAATTGAAAACCAATCTCTGAAGAAGTCCACATAAAATAAGGACACGCTCATGCACGTGTGTATCCGAGACTATTTTCTAAGGTGCAATTATTTAGCACAGTTTAAAGCAAGTCAAAATGAGGAAAAAATATTTTCAGAGGTAACAAATAGTAACTCCAGAAAAAAAAGAACAGTGCCTTGATTTCCCAATGAACCCCTGGAGAGTTTGTGTTATTTGTCTTGGATCTATCTGGTCATTCGCAATGTGCAAGATTCCCATGTTCTAAACCCTATGGAATTCAATAACAAGTCACCCCAAATGTGCAGCTGGTGATTCTGTCAACATGGGAAATGGAAACAGTAGGTAAGTCATCCCTTCCTACTTGTTCTGCCATTCATGGTCACACAGAAACAGCAATCATCACAGAAACCTGCCCAACTTGCTCATGCCAACCAAGATGCCTGATCTACACTAGTTCCACCTGCCTGCATTTGGCCCCTATCCCTCTAAATCTTTTCTATTCATGTATCTGCCCAAATGTAATTTAAATGTTGTTATAGTACCTGCTTCAACTACCTCCTCTAGCAACTTGTTCTATATACCCACCGCCCCATGGGTGAAAAAGCTCTCTTCTGCTTTCTATTAAATCCTAGCACTTTCACCATAAACTTATGTCTTCCGATTCTTGATTCCCCAACTCTACGTAAAAGACTGTGCATTTACACTATCTGTTCCCCTCACGATCACATGCACCTCTATAAGATTGTCCCTCATCCATCTGCCCAATGGTTCTCGTTTGCTCAGGCCATCAAATCTGGCAATATCCTCGTAAATATTCTCTGCATTCTTTCCAGCTTACCAACAATTGTCCTAAAGCAGGGTGACCAAAACTGAACAAAATACTCCAAACGTGGCCTAGCCTACATCTTATACGACTATAACAAGGCATCACAGCCTCTGTACTCAATACCCTGACTGATGGCCATTGTGCTAAACGCCTCCTGACCACGCTGTCTACCTTTGCTGCTACTTTCAAGGTATTATGTACTTGCACTCCTAGATCCCCCTGCTTGTACATATCTGCATTAAACTCCATTAACTATTTCTCAGCCCACTTGTCCAGATGATCAAGGGGCAGCTTTAATTTTTGACAACCATCTTTGCTATCTACGATACCACCCATTTTAGTGTCTTCTGCAAACTTACTAATCATGCCTTATACATTCTCATTGATATAAACCACATCAAAAGCAATGGGCCCAACACAAATGCCTAAGGCACACCACTGGTCACAGGCATCCTGTCTAAAAAATAACCTTCCACCATCACCCTCTATTTCCTACCATGATGTCAATTTTCTATCCAGTCAGCCAGCTGTCTCTGGATTCCATGCTATTTAACCTTCTAGAATAGCCTACTGTGTGGTCCCTCATCAAATGCCAAGTTGAAGTCCATATACACAACATTTACAGCTTAGCCCTCATCAACATTTTGGTTAATTCTCCAAAAATCTCAACCAGATTTGCGGGACACAATGTGCCATGTACTAAACCATGCTGACTATCCCTAATCAGCTTGTCTATCCAAATACATAAATATCTTTCCCCTCAGAATACTCTCCAGTAACATGCATACCACAGATGTTAGGCTCACTGGTCTATAGTTCCCAGGCTTTTCCTTGCAGCCCTTGTTATGTAAAGGCCCCACGTTAGACATTCTCCAGTCTTTCAGCACCTCACCAATATCTAATGATGATACATATATTTCAACCAAGGGCGCCAGCATTTTCCTCTCCAGCTTTCCACAGTGTCCTCGAATATAACTGATCAGGCCTGGAAGATTTATCCACCTTCATACAACCTATGACATGCATCACCCCTTCGGCCGTAATAGTGACCATCCTCAATACGTTTCATTAACTGTCCCAAGTTCCGCAGTCTTCATGTCTTTCACAACAAAACAATCAACAGCAAAAATATATATATATATATATATTACTTCACCATTTTCCTACAGTCAGCACATTTGCCTTGGTCCACTAACTACCTAAAATTCTATTGATCTCTGTCTTGAATATACTTAGCAATTGAGTCTTTGCAGCTCATTGTGTAGAGAATCCCAAAGATCCATTCCTTCTCATCATCTCTGACTGATCAACCTCTTAATATGAGACTGAGACTTTGAGGCATATTGTGGGCATGCTAGCAACCAACACAGTTTCAAGACTTATCAAGCTCCTTGAGAATTTTGAGAGTTTAAATGAAATTAAATGCCATTTTTTGAGAGTAGAATCAGTTTGGTAAACCTACACTTAACTCTCTGCATCACATCTTTCCTTAAGCAACGGCCTGAGAACTGTACACGATGTTCTAAGTACAGTTTCCACACAGCCCAATATAATTGGAGGAACACAGTTTACTATTTTCCCAAACGTTTTACAAGGAAGGTCAATATACGATTTGCCTTCCTCATTGCTGGCTGAATCTGCATATTAACTTTCACTGAACTGGTCCTTCTGAACACCAACAACTATCAATCCTTTACGAGATGGAAACCTGGAAAATTATAGCAAATCTAAACAAATGGAAGACAGATCACAGTGGGAGGGAGTCCAGAATTAGGGGTCACAGCCTCAAGGAACAGAGTATGGAATTTAGGATTAAGATCAATAGAAATTTCTTCAAACTTACCAGAGAAAGATCAAATTACTAATCATAGAAAAATAGAAACATAGAGAATAGGTGCAGGAGGAGGCCTTTCGGCCCTTCGAGCCAGCACCGTCATTCACTTTGATCATGGCTGATCATATAAAGGTGGGTAATTATATTTCTTAAATGTTAGAGGGATCATGAGATACAGACAGAAGGTAGGAACAGAGAATTTCATGATCACATTGAACAGTAGAACTGCTCTTATTTTCTATGTTTCCATTTAAGAAATATGCAGCCTTTCTATTTTCTACCAGGGTGGATAGCCTAGAATTTTTCCACATTAACTTCATCATTTACGTAGCCCCTCTATATCCTCTTGAGGCATCTCTGCATCCACTTCACAGTCACTAATGCCACAAGCACTGTATAATCGGCAAACCTGGACTTACTGAACATGAACCCCTCATCCATTACCATTCTTTAGATTGAGTGGGATCCTATCACCACAAAGGCCAAGTCCCCCAACACAAAGTGATCCATTTAATCCTTCCTGTTTCTGTCTGCTAGGTAATCCTCAATCCAAGCCAGTTCATGGATCTAAGTGTGTTTAATAATCGTGCATGACTTTATCAAATGCCTTCTAAAAGCCTGAATATATCACTTCACCTGGTTCTTACTTACAATATTAGTTCTACTTGCTCCAACCTTACAATTAAAGGTTCTGACTGTCTACCCTATTTATGTCTCTCAGAACTTTATCTATCAGGGCTTCCCTCAATTGCCTGTGCACCAGAGAAAACAATCTATCCAACGTCACCATCTAGCTAACACTGAATAATCCAAGCAGCGTTCTGGTAAACCTGTATCCTCTCCAAAGTCTCTACATCATACCTATAATGGGATGATCGGAACTGACAGGATACTTCAAATGCTACCTAAAAAAAGTTTTACAGAGCTGCATAAGTCTGAGTCAGGAACTCAATGCTCTGACCAATGAAGGCAAGGCTTATCTTTATTATTATATCCCCTTCCCTTTGTTAAATTTATGTTTTCCCAATTACCAGATTTATTGCTTTTCTTTGGCAATGTTACAAGCATTTTCATTTGATCTAAAACTATTTATACCTTTTCTGATAGCCGTGCCCAAACACCATTTTCTATTATGATTTTAACCTTAAAGGGAGAAATGTTACTTGTAAATTAAAAAATAGTTGTTGCCTTTTAATGTGGTTTCCTATTCTACCATAGCTAACTCAAATCATGCCTTTGTATTTGGCTTTATTAAGATTTAAGACCCTATTTTCAGATTGAACTAAATCACTTTTAGTCTTTAAATAAAACATTAGCGTTTTATGATCGCTGTTTGCTAACCTATCTGATTGTCAATTAACCTTTGATCTAAATTCTTTCCACAATTTCTCAATATTCTGACCTCAAAACATCATTGAAACAGCATGAATCCGTCCTCTACACTGTTACTATTAATTGGATTTGCCTAATCTATGCATAGATCAAAATTCACATCATTATTATATAATAACTATTAAAACACTTGCTTTCATGATTTATACTATACCCTGCATTATCGTTAATGTATGGGAGCATATTTACATCTCCCACCGACGTTTTCTGCCCTTTGTTGTTTCTTAGCTCGTCAGACTGATTCTACACGAGTACTGAGCAAGGTTTCCTTTTCATACCATTCTTTAAAATTAGGACTATACCACCTCCTTTGCCCAACTCCTCCAAAAGTTAAGAATATATCATTCCCAATCTAGATTTTTTTAGATTTAAACATACAGCGCGGAAACAGGCCCTTCGGCCCACCGAGTCCACGCCGCCCAGCGATCCCCGCACATTAACACTATCCTACACACACTAGGGACAATTTTTACATTTTACCCAGTCAATTAACCTACAAACCTGTACGTCTTTGGAGTGTGGGAGGAAACCGAAGATCTCGGAGAAAACCCACGCAGGTCACGGGGAGAACGTACAAACTCCGTACAGACGGCGCCCGTAGTCAGGATCGAACCTGAGTCTCTGGCGCTGCATTCGCTGTAAGGCAGTAACTCTACCACTGAGCCACCGTGCCGCCCGTGCCATTACAAAGATTTGGTTGCACAATGATGATCGTATTGTACACATTTGTTTCTATATGGACCAATAATTCATCCACCTTGTTTGCCTCCCCTGCTTAAAGGCCTTTGTGTAACAGCGTGCAGGTTTATTCACCCACTCTGCCATCACTGCTCTCACAAACCTCTTGCACGTTAGACAAATGCTACTTGTTTGTTGATGCAATTTAAAACTATACCGTTAGAAACATTCACCTTAAATCCACCCGAATCCAACAAATCTTCCAAGTGAAAATAACATCACTCATACTTATCCATGTTTTGGGACTTTGCTTTCCCAAATTGGCTGCAGCTGCCCCATTGTAATAGTGGGTACCTATGAAAAGAGCTGAAATGCTATGACAGTGTAAGAAAATAACTGCAGATGCAGGTACAAATCGAAGGTATTTATTCACAAAATGCTGGAGTAACTCAGCAGTTTTTTTTCTACAAAATGCTGGAGTAACTCAGCAGTAATTCTGCTGAGTTACTCCAGCATTTTGTGAAATGCTATGATGTTCTAAAGTCATGAAAGTCATAAATAGACTGAAGAAGGGTCCCAACCAGAAATATCACCTGTCCATGTTCTCCAGAGACACTGCTTGACCTGCCGAGTTACTCTATCAATTTTTGTCCTTTTAAAAAATATAAATACAACTCTCCGAACAGGTAAATTGTTTTTCATTTCTCCTTTGAAGCGTGTTAAATGTGGGTGTGGATATCAAGCGATGTACTGGCAGTTTAATGTCTCCAGTTTCATTTATGCATAAATGAAGATCACCTCTTCATGACTGTGCTCTGGTTTCTTTGTAACGCTGTACCCAGCACTCCAATTCCCTTGGTGCATGCAGACATGACATGAACCCCAAAGACATGCAAAAGTAAAGGAACACAAAGGGTTAATTTGCAGGGTGAATCGGTAGTCGGGAAGGAAAATACAATATCAGCATTCATTTTGAGAGGAGTGGGGTATAAAAGGCACGATGTAATGCTGAGGCTGTATAAGGCAGCACTGGCCAGACTGCATATGAAGTATTGCGAGCAGTTTTGGGCCCCACATCTGGGGAAGGATGTGCCAGCTTTAGAGGGCATCCAGAGGAGGTTTATGGGGATGATTAGTTTGACAGCTCTGGGCCTGTATTCACTGGAGTTTAGAAGGTTTTTTTGGGGGGGGGGGTCTCATTGAGTCTTACTGAATAATGAAATGCCTGGATACAGTGGATGTGGAGAGGATGCTTCCACTAATGGGAGAGTTTAGGTCCAGAGGACACAGCCTCAGACTAAAAGGGCACAGCTTTAGAAAGGAGATGAAGAGGAGCTTCTTTAGCCAGAGGAGGTGAATCTGTGGTTTTCTTGCCACAGATGATTGTGGAGGCCAAGTCTTTGGGTATTTTTAAACTGGAGATTGACATGTTCTTGATTAGTAAGGGTGTCAGAGGTTACTAGAAGAAGGCAGGAGAAAGGTGTTATGAGGGAAAGATAGATCAGCCATGATTGAATGGTGGAGTAGATTAGATGGGCTGAATGGCCTAATTCAGCTCCTTCATTAATTTATGTACCTATGTCATTGTAAATAATGCACCTTCATTTCTCAAAATGCTTCAAATAGCACATAATTCCATTCATGAATTCCAAAGTACAGAAATGGTCACAAACCTCAAGGTAAAGGAAGAAAAAAAGGTGAACTTTCATGAAACATACTCTGAATACATTAGGCAGGAAATGGTTTTGGGTAGACTGATGGGACTGAAGGCTGATAAATCCCCAGGGCCTGATGGTCTGCATCCCAGGGTACTTAAGGAGGTGGCTCTAGAAATAGTGGAAGCATTGGAGATCATTTTTCAATGTCCTATAGATTCAGGATCAGTTCCTGTGGATTGGAGGATAGCAAATGTTATCCCACTTTTTAAGAAAGGAGGGAGAGAGAAAACGGGTAATTATAGACCAGTTAGTCTGACATCAGTGGTGGGGAAGATGCTGGAGTCAATTATAAAAGACGAAATTGTTGAGCATTTGGATAGCGGTAACAGGATCATTCCGAGTCAGCATGGATTTACGAAGGGGAAATCATGCTTGACAAATCTACTGGAATTTTTTGAGGATGTAACTAGGAAAATTGACAGGGGAGAGTCAGTGGATGTGGTGTACCTCGACTTTCAGAAAGCCTTCGACAAGGTCCCACATAGGAGATTAGTGGGCAAAATTAGAGCACATGGTATTAGGGGTAGGGTACTGACATGGATAGAAAATTGGTTGACAGACAGAAAGCAAAGAGTGGGGATAAATGGGTCCCTTTCGGAATGGCAGGCAGTGACCAGTGGGGTACAGCAAGGTTCGGTGCTGGGACCCCAGCTATTTACGATATACATTAATGACTTAGATGAAGGGATTAAAAGTACCATTAGCAAATTTGCAGATGATACTAAGCTGGGGGGTAGTGTGAATTGTGAGGAAGATGCAATAAGGCTGCAGGGTGACTTGGACAGGTTGTGTGAGTGGGTGGATACATGGCAGATGCAGTTTAATGTAGATAAGTGTGAGGTTATTCACTTTGGAAGTAAGAATAGAAAGGCAGATTATTATCTGAATGGTGTCAAGTTAGGAAGAGGGGATGTTCAATGAGATTTGGGTGTCCTAGTGCATCAGTCACTGAAAGGAAGCATGCAGGTACAGCAGGCAGTGAAGAAAGCCAATGGAATGTTGGCCTTCGTAACAAGAGGAGTTGAGTATAGGAGCAAAGAGGTCCTTCTACAGTTGTACCGGGCCCTGGTGAGACCGCACCTGGAGTACTGTGTGCAGTTTTGGTCTCCAAATTTGAGGAAGGATATTCTTGCTATTGAGAGCGTGCAGCGTAGGTTCACTAGGTTGATTCCCGGAATGGCGGGACTGTCGTATGTTGAAAGGCTGGAGCAATTAGGCTTGTATACACTGGAATTTAGAAGGATGAGGGGGGATCTTATTGAAACATATAAGATAATTAGGGGATTGGACACATTAGAGGCAGGAAACATGTTCCCAATGTTGGGGGAGTCCAGAACAAGGGGCCACAGTTTAAGAATAAGGGGTAGGCCATTTAGAACGGAGATGAGGAAGAACTTTTTCAGTCAGAGAGTGGTGTAGGTGTGGAATTCTCTGCCTCAGAAGGCAGTGGGGGCCAGTTCGTTGGATGCTTTCAAGAGAGAGCTGGATAGAGCTCTTAAGGATAGCGGAGTGAGGGGGTATGGGGAGAAGGCAGGAACGGGGTACTGATTGAGAGTGATCAGCCATGATCGCATTGAATGGCGGTGCTGGCTCGAAGGGCTGAATGGCCTACTCCTGCACCTATTGTCTATTGTCTATTGTCTATAATATTTTTTTCAGCTGCTTATTATTATTATTCAACTATCTGGTCCAATACAATAGCTTGAGATAGTCCAGGACCGCAGGAGTTAGTGTGATCCCCACCAGGACTCTGAGGGAAGATTAGTAAAAGGAGGTTACCCATTTATTTGCGTTTAGGTTTTCTTTAGCCTTTATTTCTTCATATTTGCAAACAAATATTAGAAAATACCGTTCAATATTCAGAGAAGCAGCTAAAGCTCAATGAATACGGGACATTATTTTTTTGACCTAATCCTGAAGTTTAATGTTTCCATTAAAAAAGTCACAAGGTGCTGGAGTAATTCAGCAGGTCAGACCAACATCCCGAGAGAACACAATAGGTGTCGTTTTGGATCAGAAGCCTTCTTCAGACTGATCTGAAACATCATCTAGTCATGTTCTCCAGAGATGCTGCCTGACCCGTTGAGTTACTCCTGCACTTTGTGTCTCTTTTTGTAAACTACCATCTGCAGGTCCTTGTTCCTTCATTAATTTTCGAGCTTGTCCTGGAGTTTAATCTTTCCACAGTTCAGTAACTGTGGGATGTTGCCTGTTCAGTATGGGTTAGGCCACAAAGTCTGATAATTTTAGAATATTACATGACATTTTGTTACAATTCTATATAGAAGAAATTAAGCTGGGGAATATCATGCTACTATGGGTTTTTCAATAAATACAACCTCGCAGGATTTATCCTGAATCCATTCTGGGTCTGGAATTGCAAAAATGGTGTTTTTTTATGCTTGGTCCATCCAATGGAGTCGAGTGGTAATGTTGCTTTAAGAAAGACCCAATTTAATCTTACATTCATGCTTAATAACCCATCATTGCTACAAATGGAGATCATTAGGAGCACAGCCTCTCCTGTGATGAGTTCATTAATGACCAGAAAGCTTGCAGCTTAGGATATTTTAATGCTGCTGTAATTCAAAAAAGATAAATAAATAATTGCATTTCTATAACACCTTTCATAACCTCTGGACATCACAAAACACTTCATAATCAATCAGGTAGTTTATGAAGTGTAGTCTGAAGAAGAGTCCCAACCCAAAACTTCACCTATCTATTTTTTTCAGAGATGCTGTCTGAACTGGTTACTCCAGAACTTTGTCTTTTTTTGTAAACCAGCAACTGTAGTTCCTTTAAGTGTAGTCATTTGAATAAAGGAAATCCAAAACCAATTTGTACACAGGAAGATCCCATATATTAAAAAAAAATTGGTGTAATAATGACCAGATAACTGGGCTGGACAGGTCTTCTGCTCATCATCAAAACAGCCTCTTGGGCATTTTTAAAAAATTCACCTGAAATAGAAGACAAAATCTCAGTTTAAGAACTCATCTAAAAGTGGTACCACAGATGGCATGTGTAAGATGGTTATCCAGCCATCCATCAGGCAATGATGAAACCATTACGTGAAAGTACCTGGACCATGGCCATGCTCTACATCAAATGGGGTAGGCCATTCAGAACGGAGATGAGGAAAAACTTTTTCACTCAGAGAGTTGTGAATCTGTGGAATTCTCTGCCTCAGAAGGCAGTGGAGGCCAATTCTCTGGATGTTTTCAAGAGAGAGCTAGATAGAACTCTTAAGGATAGCGGAGTCAAGGGATATGGGGAGAAGGCAGGAACGGGGTACTGATTGAGAATGATCAGCCATGGTCACAGTGAATGGCGGTGCTGGCTCGAAGGGCCGAATTGCCTACTCCGGCACCTATTGTGTATTGTATATTGTCTATTGTCTATTGCCACAAGATTTAATTATTT
This sequence comes from Rhinoraja longicauda, assembly GCF_053455715.1. NCBI lineage: Eukaryota > Metazoa > Chordata > Chondrichthyes > Rajiformes > Arhynchobatidae > Rhinoraja > Rhinoraja longicauda. Next base: position 3,119,458 of record NC_135982.1, on the reverse strand, counting down.
TGTTATTACGACTGCTATGTGGTTTACTGGGCTACAGTGACCCATGCTGCTGCATATGCTTCTAATGCTTGGACTGTGCACAGCGGGCACGTTAAAGCATAGGGGAGATGCCATCAACCGTGTCTCTGCAAATGCCTACATATTGACTGGAAGGGTAAGCAAACCATGGTCAGTGTCCTCACCCAGGCCAATATCCCACCTAGTCTCAGTCAGCTATATTGGGCAGGGATGCTATTGGCATTGCCCTTGTTGGACACCAAATCAAATACTATTTCCAGCAGGGAAAATTACCAGATGGACAGGGGGAAAACGATCCAGAGGAACTCAAAGCCTCCTGGAAGAAATGCAACATTCCCACCGACTCCTGGAACCTCTGGCCCATGATTTATCAAAGTAGAGGAGAATTTGGAATGGGAATCAAAACTCAACTCCATGCACCGGGAGCGGAGAGTATCTCTGTGTAAGGAGTGCACCACATCCTAAAATAGTCCACATCACTTTCATCAGCCATCTCCTAACCCACATAACAAGCATGCAAACATCATCCCAAAGGAATGTATAAGGAGGAAGATTCATAGCTATTCAGAAGAATTAATATAATGGCAACAACTATATAGAACTTTTGCCGTTTCCTATGATTAAATGAATATCTGGAGCTCTTCGTGTGCACAAGCTCTTCATTAGTAGCTCATTCTTCAGTAACGCCAAAGCACTACAATCTCTGTCTTTAAACCTTTCCATCTCATGCTCACCGTTTATAATGCTTCCTAAAATGCAGTTCTGTGGCCACTTATTCTACTGTTGCCGTACAAAGATCAGTGTAGACTTTTGTTCACTGACAACTCCTGTGAAGTCTGAAGAAAAAATAGAAAATGCTGGAAACAGCAGGTCAGACTGCATCAATGGGAAGAGGAAAACCCTTCCTATCACGTGAAGTGTATTGGGATACTTTACGTTAGTTACTGCACTGTTATCTATTTTATAAACATGTTTCACGTCTGTTTGAAAACAAAACATCTTTCCACCAAGGTTATGTGCTAAAGGTTTATTGGAAAAAATGTTTTTTAGTGCAGAAACTGTCATATAAAAAATGGCCATTGTTGAATATCAACAAGATTCTGGGCTACCTTCAACATTGTGGTAGAAGAGTTTCTTTAATTTGTAAACATATCTTTGTAAGCATTTAATACAATATCTAGGCATATGTTGCCTGAAGACTGAGCAACACTACTGTTCAGTATGGAAATGTGTGGCTACTTAGATTATATTGAGTTAATTAATCTTTTCAGGATGAGAGTGAACACACAGGCAGTGATATATTCTGGATATTAATGGCTGGATGTCATGTTACCTACTTTGCTTTGATATAAAGAACATGGCTGAAAGAAAGAATTCGACTTATTCAGTGCCCTTCACAGGACATCTGAAAATAACATAGCCAATTGGATCTTTTTGAAGTGTAATCACAGTTATATATAAGTCACCAACCAGCATGATTCCACAACAGCAATAAGGCAACATGATAATTAACGGAAAACCTGTTTATGTTGATGTTGGTTGAGAAATAAACATTGAGGTGCTTCAGTTTAACTTCTCACCTGAATGATGCGCCTTTTGATGGAGTAGCATCAGTATAGCTTGAAATTTGTACTTTCAATGGCACTTGAACACACAACTTCTTTGATTCAGAGGAAAAGTGCTGCAACTCTGGAAAAGATCGTGGAATAATCATGAACACTCACAAAAGCTCGGGGTCAGTGAAGATCTCTGCGGCAGACACTAATGCAGGGATGCTGGTTTAATCATTACTGAGTTGCTTTCTGTTTGGAGAATATAGTTTTCCTTCAGCTCTGGTCTTTTCCCACATCCCAAAAATGTGCTGCCAGGCAAATTGACTATTGTGAATTGCCTCTTATTGTCGGTTAATGCGGAAAATATTCAAAGGGTAGTTGAATGGCATGAGAGAGAATAAATTGTAGGGATACAGGTAAATAAGGTGAGGGATAGTCGGACAATGGGATTGCTCCTCTGGGAGTTAGTATGGACCTAATGGGCCGAATCACCTTCTTCTGTGTTCTTTAATTAAACACTTTCATCTTGCTATCAGTGTTCTAGCAGTAACTGCAGCTGTAGATTAAGTGCAGAACACCAAAAGTGATTCATTGCCTGAGGAAACGTCCCATCTATGTTGTTGTTTGAACCCTGCATTGATGGAACATTTTTATCTGCTGTTCAGAGTTAAATTTACAGCCTCTATTATCGCTGAGAACTAACATCACAGTGAGACATAGGAATTATACAATTTAATGGACCATCTTAAGTTCCATCATTCATGCTAAATATAGTTTTGCTTCCTATAAAATACTATGAGTTTATTAGTGCATCTGTCAGAAAAACTGTACTGTACCATGATCAAGCCATCAAATGCTGTACTTCCACGATCGCACCTTCAACAAATGTCTGCTATTTTTATAATGGATTAAATTTTCGAAGATTAAATATATCTGGAGTCACTAATATGATGGCAATTTTTTGCACAGTTTGCACCAAATCATTTTTCAACTTCATGTGGAGGATTATTTTATACATTTTTCATAAAAACTAACCTGCACAGTGTTTAATGCAATCTGCAAAAACAGAGCACAGTGTTCTACAGTTCCGGAGCAGCGGATAGGAAAAAAGAGAAATGGGATGGGGAGGAAGGAAAAGAGAGAAACTACAATAAAAAAAAATCATTTTGATCTCTGTACTCACATGGGCTGCCGTGGTGTTGCCTGTAGAAGGAATCTGCAAATGGAGAAGGGTATGTGTTCTAGCGCAATACTCTCAGAGTATTCAGTTCATCAGTCCAGTTCCCTTTGATGTTGATCACTAATGGTGATGAATTAGGCACACGTCTTGAAATGTAAATCCCCTAACAACCTTGCCTCAGCAAGTTATGTTGTGAGGGGAGAGCGGATTGCTACTCAGTTCAGGTGGCTCAGAATGCCAAGTGAACTCTGGGTGTAATGACTGAGGGCTCGGCTGATGGGTTGAAATGATTTACACATACTGTAATGAGTACAGTGGCTTTGTGTCTGTCACACTTGCCTGCACACACTTAGTACCTTATTATTAAAGTGCCAAATGCATTTACAAACAAAAACATAAACTCTCTGTTGGGTATTTAATAGCGTTTTTAATGTAGTTTATTTCATTGTTAGCTTGATTTTAACTCCTAAAGTGGCAAATCAAACAGTTATTTTATTTCACAAGAGCAAGTAATCCTTGCCAACATGGCCATTCTTGAGAGGTGTAATCAGACAGTGAGTTAGTTATTTGACTGTGCTTGACCATGGTCCAGCCCAATTCTGTTCCTACCCAAAATTAGTAAACATTTATTCTTGCTAAGTTGTTGTATAGTGATGAGCAGGAATACGGGCTAATTTCTTGTTCATTTACCTGACCCAGGGCAGTCTGAAGAAGGGTCTCGACCTGAAACGTCACCCATTTCTTTTCTCTGGAGAAGCTGCCTGTCCCGCTGAGTTACTCCAGCTTTTTGTGACTATCCAGGGCAGCCAAACCTCTGCAGAATTAAACAGACATTTTGGAAGTTGTAAGCTTTCTTCAGCTCTACTTTACTATCAATATGAATGCATATTATCATAACAAAGAAACAAAGTAATTAAGACCAATGGAACCTCGGAGAATGGATAATGAACCAGAATGTCCTGGTGGTCACAGGCATGTGTTCTAAGATGTTTCTGAATAAAAGATGGAACATTGAAAACTCATGGCAAATATAATGTTTATATTGGGACTGCAGATCTTCTTTTATGTTGCTCACAATGTCCTTGGCCATTGCAACCTATCTGTGGCCCTTGACGCCAATAACATCACCGAAGCTCGCCACCTAAGCATGATTTGATCACATAGTTGTAAATATTAAAAAGATAAAATATCAAAATGTTATCTAAAAATGCACAAAAATATTTGTACACAATTTAAAATATTTTAAAAATAACTTGCTTGCCTCCCCAATTATTGCCCAACACTCCACATAGACAACAATGAAAGCTTGGATCCTGCGACAGATCTGACTCGGCTGTTTTCAAATGAAGAGGGCGTTTCCTCAACAAAACATAGTTCATTCTCCATGGTTCAACGCCAGTTCATTGCCTTTCATTCTCTCCACAAGCTGTTCCCTAGAACAGTCCAGTACAGCATTAAGGCCTTTGGCCCACAATGTCTAGGCCGAACACCATGCCAAGTTAACTGATCTCCTCTGTTTGCATGTAATCCATATCCCTCAAAGCCCTGCATATTTTAATGCCATCTAAAAGACCATTATTGTAATAGCCACTATTGTGTCAGCTCAACCATTACACTCTTATGTGTAAAAAAAAACTTGCTCTGCTTATCTCATTTATATTGAGCCCATATCACCACAAACAATAGACAGACAATAGACAATAGGTGCAGGAGGAGGCCATTCGGCCCTTCGAGCCAGCACCGCCATTCAATGTGATCATGGCTGATCATTCTCAATCAGTACCCCGTTCCTGCCTTCTCCCCATACCCCCTGACTCCGCTATCCTTAAGAGCTCTATCTAGCTCTCTCTTGAATGCATTCAGAGAATTGGCCTCCACTGCCTTCTGAGGCAGAGAATTCCACAGATTCACAACTCTCTGACTGAAAAAGTTTTTCCTCATCTCAGTTCTAAATGGCCTACCCCTTATTCTTAAACTGTGGCCCCTTGTTCTGGACTCCCCCAACATTGTGAACATGTTTCCTGCCTCTAACGTGTCCAACCCCTTAATAATCTTATACGTTTCGATAAGATCTCCTCTCATCCTTCTAAATTCCAGTGTATACAAGCCTAGTCGCTCCAGTCTTTCAACATATGACAGTCCCGCCATTCCGGGAATTAACCTAGTAAACCTACGCTGCACGCCCTCAATAGCAAGAATATCCTTCCTCAAATTTGGAGACCAAAACTGCACACAGTACTCCAGGTGCGGTCTCACTAGGGCCATGTACAACTGCAGAAGGACCTCTTTGCTCCTATACTCAACTCCTCTTGTTATGAAGGCCAACATTCCATTGGCTTCCTTCACTGCCTGCTGTACCTGCACGCTTCCTTTCAGTGACTGAAGCACTAGGACACCAAGATCTTGTTTTATGTCCCCTTTTCCTAACTTGACACCATTCAGATAATACTCTGCCTTCCTATTCTTACCACCAAAGTGGATAACCTCACACTTATCCACATTAAACTGCATCTGCCATGCATCCGCCCCCTCACACAACCTGTCCAAGTCGCCCTGCAACCTCATAGCATCTTCCTCACAGTTCACACTGCCACCCAGCTTTATATCATCTGCAAATTTGCTAATGGTACTTTTAATCCCTTCATCCAAGTCATTGATGTATATTGTAAATAGCTGCGGTCCCAGCACCGAGCCTTGCGGTACCCCACTAGTCACTGCCTGCCATTCTGAAAGGGACCCATTTATCCCCACTCTTTGCTTTCTGTCTGTCAACCAATTTTCAATACATGTCAGTACCCTACCTCCAATACCATGTGCTCTAATTTTTCCCGCCAATCTCCTATGTGGGACCTTGTCGAAGACTTTCTGAAAGTCGCGGTACACCACATTCACCGGCTCTCCCCTGTCAATTTTCCTAGTTACATCCTCAAAAAACTCCAGTAGATTAGGCAAGCATGATTTCCCCTTTGTAAATCCATGCTGACTCGGAACGATCCTGTTACTGCTATCCAAATGCTCCGCAATTTCGTCCTTTATAATTGACTCCAGCATCTTCCCCACCACCGATGTCAGACTAACTGGTCTATAATTCCCTGTTTTCTCTCTCCCTTCTTTCTTAAAACGTGGGGAGAGCTGTTTGTGTGCGCTGTTCACCTGGGGAAGTGATGGCACCAGGATGCACTGTGGGAAGACGACAAGCCGGCAGAGGGAGTGTGATGCTCTGGGCAATGTTCTGCTGGGAAACCCTGGGTCCGGCTATTCATGTGGACATCAATTTGACACGTGTCACCTAACTAAACATCGTTGCAGATCAGGTACACACCTTCATGACAATGGTATTTCCTGATGGCAGTGGCCTCTTTCAGCAGGATAATGCGCCCTGCCACACTGCACACATTGTTCGGGAATGGTTTGAGTAACATGATGAAGTGTTCACGGTGTTGTCCTGGCCTCCAAATTCTCCAGATCTCAATCCGATTGAGCATCTGTGGGATGTGCTGGATCGACAAGTCCGATCCATGGCGGCTCCACCTCACAACTTACAGGACCTGAAAGATCTGCTGCTAATGTTTTGGTGCCAGATACCACAGGACACCTTCAGGGGTCTATGCCTCGGCGGGTCGGCGCTCTTTTGGCGGCACACGGAGGACCAACAGCATATTAGGCAGGTGGTCATAATGTTTTGGCTCATGTGTGTGTACTTGTATGTGTATATACACACTGAACATTTAAAAAATAATAATTTTATTGTTCTATCTGGGACATATAGCAATAAAACACTTGAAGATCCCCTCTCATCCTTCTAATTCCAGTGACTAGAAGCCCAGTTGACCCATTCTTTCATCATATGTCAATACCGCCATCCCGGGAATTAACCTGGTGAACCTACGCTGCACTCTCTCAATAACAAAAATGTCCTTCCTCAAATGAGACCAAATTTGCACACAATACTCAAGGTGCTGTAGTGTACAGGTGCTCCTCAACTTACGATGGGGTTACGTTTCCGACAAACCCATCGTAAACCGAAAATATCGTAGGTCAAAAATGCATTTAATACTCCCAGAAGCCTCCTCGCTACCCAGCGCATGCACCCGGGAGGCTGTTTGAGTGACGCTGCTCACTCAAAAATCAAAATTCAAAATACGGTTTCTAATTAATGTGTATGAATTTTGCACCATCCTAAAGTCAAAATATCAGAAGTTGAAACATCGTAAGCCGGGAGCATCTGTACACAATGGTAACTGTAACTTTATGAACTGAGTGCTGTAAAGGTATGTTTGTGCCATGTAATATATTCAATATCATCAGTCTCGTGAATATGTGCGAGTATGCACAGTGTACTTTTGTGAAATAAAGAAGAACCACACTGGCAACAGCATGTACTGAAAACCTGTGCGTAGAAACATAGACAATAGGTGTAGGATGGGGCCATTCGGCCCATCGAGCCAGCACCGCCATTCATTGTGATTATGGCTGATCGTCCACAATCAATAACCCGTGCCTGCCTTCTCCCCATATCCCTTGATTTCACTAGCCCCAGGAGCTCTATCTAACTCTCTCTTAAATCCATCCAGTGATTTGGCTTCCACTGCCCTCTGTGGCAGAGAATTCCACAAATTCAGAACTCTCTGGATGAAAAAGTTCCTTCTCACCTCAGTTTTAAACAGCCTCCCCTTTATTCTAAGACTGTGGCCCCTGGTTCTAGACTCCCCAAACATTGGGGATATTTATCCTGCATCTAACTTGTCCAGTCCTTTTATAATTTTGTTTCTATAAGATCCCCTCTCATTCTTCTAAACTCCAGTGAATACAAGCCTAGTCTTTTCAATCTTTCCTCATATGACAGTCCTGCCATCCCAGGGATCAATCTCATGAACCTACGCTGCACTGCCTCAATTACAAGGATGTCCTCCCTCAAATTAGGAGACCAAAACTGTACACAATGCTCCAGATGTGGTCTTACCAGGGCTCAATACAATTGCAGAAGAACCTCTTTACTCCTATACTGAAATCCTCTCGTTATGAAGGCCAACCTGCCGTTAGCTTTCTTCACTGCCTGCTGTACCTGCACGCCAACTTTCAGTGACTGGTGTACAAGGACACCCAGGTCTCGCTGCACCTCCCCCTTATCTAACCTAACACCATTGAGATAATAATCTGCCTCCTTGTTTTTACCACCAAAGTGGATAACCTCACATTTATCTATATTATACTGCATCTGCCATGCATCTGCCCACTCACTCAACCTGTCCTGGTCACTCTGCAACCTCCTAACATCCTCTTCACAGTTTACACTGCCACCCAGCTTTATGTCATCCGCAAACTTGCTAGTGTTGCTTCTAATTCCCTCTTCCAAATCATTAATATATATGGTAAACAGTTGCGGCCCCAACACCGAGCCTTGCGGCACTCCACTCGCCACTGCCTGCCAGTCTGACAAGGACCCGTTTACTCCTACTCTTTGCTTCCTGTCTGCCAACCAATTTTCTATCCATGTCAACACCCTACCCCCAATACCATGTGCTCTAATTTTACTCACCAATCTCCCGTGTGGGACCTTATCAAAGGCTTTCTGAAAGTCTAGATACACTACATCCACTGGCTCCCTTTCATCCATTTTACTTCTCACATCCTCAAAAAATTCCCGAAGATTAGTCAAGCATGATTTCCCTTTCATAAATCCATGCTGACTTGGACTTATCCTTTTACTGCTATCTAAATGCACTGTTATTACCTCTTTAATAATTGACTCCAACATCTTTCCAACCACCAAAGTCAGGCTAACTGGTCTGTAATTCCCCATTTTCTCTCTCGCTCCTTTCTTGAAAAGTGGGATATTAGCTATCCTCCAATCCACAGGAACTGATCCTGAATCTATTGAACATTGGAAAATGATCACCAATGCATCCACTATTTCTAAAGCCACCTCCCTGAAGACCCTGGGATGCAGACCATCAGGCCCAGGGGATTTATCATCCTTCAGTCCCATTAGTCTACCCAATATTATTTCTCACTTAATGCAAATTTCTTTCCGTTCCTCTACCCCCCTAGATCCTCTGTCCTCTAGTACATCTGGGAGATTGTTTGTGTCTTCCTTAGTGAAGACAGATCCGAAGTACCTGTTCAACTCTTCTGCCATTTCCTTGTTACCCATAATAATGTCACCTGTGTCTGCCTTCAAGGGACCCACATTTGACTTTGCTACTCTTTTTCTCTTAACATATCTAAAGAAGCTTTTACTGTCCTTCTTTATATTCTTGGCCAGCTTCCCCTCGTACTTCATCTTTTCAGCCCGTATTGCCCGTTTTGTTACCTTCTGTTGTCCTATGAAAGTTTCCCAATCCTCTGGCTTCCCGCTATTCTTTGCTGTGTTATACATCTTTTCTTTTAGTTTTATTCCATCCCTAACTTCCCTTGTCAGCCAAGGTTGCCTCCTACTCCCCTTAGAATCTTTCTTCCATTTTGGAATGAAATGATCCTGCATCTTCCGGATTATGCCCAGAAATTCCTGCCATTGCTGTTCCACCGTCATTCCTGCTAGGATCCCTGCTCCATTGAAAGCTACATTTAACATTCCAACTTAAAAAATGAACACCATTCCTGCTTAAGCACCAGATTAAAGGTACAATAAAAATGCAAGTGGTTCTTGTAAATTGAATCATCATTTCTTATTTGTTAAAATCAGATTAGGAATTTACCAAACTGCCCAAATAGCCAATGTGTTTTATATAACAGGGTACTTGCATTATCGACTGAACGGATGCTGGCATATTACAGGTCACATCTACCCAACAGGATGGTTCAAACCGGAGTATGTCGAGGATAAAATTGTATTTCCTCATCAATATTGGGTTTTTGTAAGGAAATGTACATGCATTTATTTAAGACTCAGTTATCATTTCTTTAGTTAGGAGAATAGGCAGATGGAATAGTATGTTTTGTTGTACTACGAGAAAAAGGTTTCTGCTCTAAATTATTGGTGTCTGAAATCCAACTCATGCTTAACATTCATTAAACACAATGGTTTTACTCTAATTGGGACCCATGTACAGCTGTGGGTTATCTAATAATGCATAGCTTTGACACAATCCAATATAATCAAATAACAACCCTTAGCTCATCTGAACTGTTTTGTTTCTTTGTGCGTTTGCTCGATAGATTCATTTTGACAAAGAAATTTCTCTCACAGAGAAAACAAAATGTAGGATCAGCACGTTTGCTGTCTATGCTGTGACTGATTTGCCCTTTCCTCTGCTGTGCTGAGGCCATGCAACTCATTAGCCCCATTTGCCACTCACTGTAATTAGATTGAATTACTGAGGCTCCACAGCTGCCTGCGATTACGACGATCAATTAAAACATCAGGATAATAAATGTGAGTAATGACATATTTAAATATTTACACATTATATGTATATTTTAATTCACACGTAAACATTTATTTAAAAGATCTGATTGCATAGAATATAAAGTGAAGTAAAAGATCATTCTCCCAACTGATTAATGGGAATTTATATTCTGCTCCAACCATCACCTGCCCATGTCTAAGCGTGACAAGGCATAACCTATTACTTTCTCCCTCGTGTGTTTATCCAGCCTTCTCTTTAATTGTATCAGTGTACTTCCTTCACCTACTTTTTGGTGGTAGTAAGTTATACCTTAACTCTTAGTTCAGTTTAGTTTAGAGATACAGCGCAGAAACAGGCCCTTCGGCCCACCGTGTTCACACCGACCAGCGATCCCCGCACAATAACACTATCCTACACACACTGGGGAGAATTTATACCATGCCAATTTAACCTACAAACCTGTACGTCTTTGGAATGTGGGAGGAAACCAAAGTTCTCTGAGAAAACCCACGCGGTCACGGGAAGAACGTACAAACTCCATACAGACAGCACCCATAATTGAGATTGAACCCGGGTCTCCGGTGCTGTAAGCGCTGCAAGGCAGCAACTCTACGGCTGTGTCACCGTGCCACCCTCTCTTATGTTAAGGAACTTTCTCCTGAATTTCTGATTGAATTTGGATATGTTACATTTATGGTACTGATCTCCCACTTAGGAAAATATCTTCACAATAGTTACTTTATCAAATACATTCATAATGTTAAAGTCCCTCCCTGGGTCACCTTCACCCTTCTTGTTTCAAAGGGAACAAGCCACAGCCTGTTCAACTTCTCCTGATATGTAAAACATCTCTGACAGCTCCCGAGTCATGTTATTTACAAATATAAACAAGACTGATGCAGAACACATCGTGCACAAACCAGGATTCAATACAACTTTAACAAATCCTTTTCTTATTTTGTATCCTTCCAGACATAATGTTTTATTTTTAAATGGATTAACCTAATCTTTGTATACATTGGGTATGCAAGCAAAGAATTTCACTGTGCATTGTCACATGTGACAATAAAGTATTCCATTCCATTACATAAAGTATTCCATTCCATAATCATTTTTATTGATTTGTGTTTCTGTACCTTACTTAATTTTTCAAGATAGTAGCTTAGCTGGCCAGTTCAGCATTGATTGCCCATCATTAATTTCCTTAACATGATGGAAGGGAGCGGTTTCTGAGGAAGGCGGAAAAGGGTGGAGATGGAAAGATGTGATAGGCCTTTGTCCAACCATCATCTGCCTATCAAAACCCCACTCACCTGTATCAACCTACTACCTGTCAGACTTTGTCCTGCCCCTCCTCTCTTCCAGCTTTCTTTCATGCCCCCTACAATCAGTCTGAAGGGTCCCTACTCAAAACATCACTTATCCATGTTCTCTGGCAATGCTACTGGACCCGTTGAGTTACTCCAGCACCTTGTCGTTTGTTTTTTTGTAAACCAGCATCTGCAGTTCCTTGTTCCTTCCAGGAAATTGTATATGGGATAATGCAATGTCTATTTAAAAAAAAATCATTGCACATATTAGGTTAAGAGTCCTACTAAGATCATCACAAAGGTTCAGTCTGAAGAAAGGTCTCGACCCGAAACGTCACCCATTCCTTTTCTCCAGAGATGCTGCATGACCCGCTGAGTTACTCCATCATTTTGTTTCTACCTTTGATTTAAACCAGTATCTGCAGTTTTTTTTCCAACACAAAGGTTATGTAAATCCATTATCTTAAATACGTTAGATATATTCCTAACTACAATAGATGGCGTTTTCACATTCTCCCAGTGTTAGGCAGTTTTCAGTGGAAGAGTAATCAATGAATCAACAAAAGAGCAAAAGTCACATGAACAATACCTGCCACCAGTCTCGCTAATATTTGAGAAAATGTTAGGTCCTCAAAACCACAACTCTTCTGCTCATCATTGACATACAATCTACTATGAATTCCATCATGGATATTTTTATTCTTAAAGTAGGAAACAATGAAGGGTAACATTTTCAAGGTAAATTGTTTTGAAATTTCTCTGTCATCGTGAAAATTCTACAGGAATAATTGAATAACTGATTGCTGACCAGCGACTACTGCAGAATAATGTGTGAGAGTGAACATCCAATCAAGGCCAAGGTCTGTAACATCTGTAACATCTCCTACCACTGAATGCCTGCTAACATCAGGTCTCAGGAATCACATGTAGAAGAGCAATGTGATAGAATTTATTGATGCTGTTGACATCTCTGAAAGAAAACACTTAAGCCTACTGAAGGGAAATATTGAAATTCAGAAAAAAAAGGAAAACAATTTAATAATGATAAAAAAGTTTTATTTAAAAATCTAACACAGCACATCAATTTTGCACTTAAACTATTTGTCCCAGTAACTTGTTTCCAAGAAGTTAATTATGTACAGTGCCCTCCATAATGTTTGTGACAAATACCCATCATTTATTTATTTGCCTCTGTACTCCACAATTTGAGATTTTTAATAGAAAAAAATCACATGTGGTTAAAGTGCACATTGTCAGATTTTATTAAAGGGTATTTTTATACATTTTGGTTTCACCGTGTAGAAATTACAGCTTTGTTTATACATAGTCCCCCCCATTTCAGGGCACCATAATGTTTGGGACACGTGGCTTCACAGGCGTTTGTAATTGCTCAAGTGTATTTAATTGCCTCCTTAATGCAGGTATAAGAGAGCTCTCAGCACGTAGTCTTTCCTCCAGTCTTTCCATCACCTTTGGAAACTTTTATTGCTGTTTATCAACATGAGGACAAAAGTTGTGCCAATGAAAGTCAAAGAACCCGTTATGAGACCGAGAAACAAGAATAAAACTGTTAGAGACATCAGCCAAACCTTAGGCTTACCAAAATCAACTGTTTGGAACATCATTAAGAAGAAATAGAGCACTGGTGAGCGATTGCAAAGGGGCTGACAGGCCAAGGAAGACCTCCACAGCTGATGACAGAAGAATTCTCTCTATAATAAAGCAAAATCCCCAAACACCTGTTTGACAGATCAGAAACACTCTTCAGGAGTCAGGTGTGGATTTGTCAATGACCACTGTCCGCAGAAGACTTCATGAACAGAAATACAGAGGCAACACTGCAAGATGCAAACCACTGGTTACCCGAAAAAATAGGATGGCCAGATTACAATTTGCCAAGAAGTACTTAAAAGAGCAACCACAGTTCTGGAAAAAGGCCTTGTGAACAGATTAGATGAAGATTAACTTATATCAGAGTGATGGCAAGAGTAAAGTATGGAGGAGAGAAGGAACTGCCAAGATCAAAAGCATACCACCTCATCTGTGAAACACAACAGTGGGGGTGTTATGGCCTGGGCATGTATGGCTGCTGAAGGTACTGGCTCACTTATCTTCATTGATGATCCAATTGCTGATGGTAGAAGCATAATGAATTCTGAAGTGTACAGATACATCCTATCTGCTTAAGTTCAAACAATTGCCTCAAAACTTATTGGCCAGTGGTTCATGCTACAGCAAATCATGATCCCAAACATACTGCGAAAGCAACAGAGTTTTTCAAAGCTAGAAAATGATCAATTCTTGTCAATCACCCGATCTGAACCCAATTGAGCATGCCTTTCATATGCTGAAGAGAAAGCTGAAGGGTACTGGCCCCCAAAACAAGCATAAGCTAAAGATGGCTGCAATACAGGCCTGGCAGAGCATCACCAGAGAAGGCATCCAGCAACTGGTGATGTCCATGAATCGCAGACTTCAAGCAGTCATTGCATTCAAAGGATATGCAACAAAATACTAAACGACTGCTTTCATTTACATGACATTGCTGTGTCCCAAACATTATGGCGCCCTGAAATGGGGGGATTATGTATAAACACTGCTGTAATTTCTACAAGGTGAAATTTCTACCAGATTGATTCCTGGGATGGCAGGACTTTCATATGAAGACTGGATAGACTCGGCTTGTACTCGCTGGAATTTAGAAGATTGAGGGGGGATCTTATAGAAACTTACAAAATTCTTAAGGGGTTGGACAGGCTAGATGCAGGAAGATTGTTCCCGTTATTGGGGAAGTCCAGAACCAGGGGTCATAGCTTAAGGATAAGGGGGAAGTCTTTTAGGACCGAGATGAGAAAACATTTCTTCACACAGAGAGTGGTGAGTCTGTGGAATTCTCTGCCACAGAAGGTAGTTGAGGCCAGTTCATTGGCTATATTTAAGAGGGAGTTAGATGTGGCCCTTGTGGCTAAAGGGATCAGGGGGTATGGAGAGAAGGCAGGTACGGGATACTGAGTTGGATGATCAGCCATGATCATATTGAATGGCGGTGCAGGCTCGAAGGGCCGAATGGCCTACACCTGCACCTATTTTCTATGTTTCTGTGTTTCTAAACCAAACTGTATAAAAATGGCCTTAATTAAAATCTAACAATGTGCACTTTAACCACATGTGATTTTTTCTATTGCAAATCTCAAATTGTGGAGTACCGAGGCAAATAAATAAATGATGGGTCTTAACCATATAACCATATAACAATTACAGCACGGAAACAGGCCCGTTCGGCCCTATCAGTCCACGCCGACCACTTTCTCTGACCTAGTCTCATCTACCTGCTCTCAGACCATAACCCTCCAATCCCCTCCCATCCATATACCTATCCAATTTACTCTTAAATAATAAAATCGAGCCTGCCTCCACCACTTCCACCGGAAGCTCATTCCACACAGCCACCACCCTCTGAGTAAAGAAGTTACCCCTCATGTTACCCCTAAACTTTTGTCCCTTAATTCTGAAGTTATGTCCCCTTGTTGGAATCTTCCCCACTCTCAAAGGGAAAAGCCTACCCACGTCAACTCTGTCCGTCCCTCTTAAAATTTAAAAAACCTCTATCAAGTCCCCCCTCAACCTTCTACGCTCCAAAGAATAAAGACCCAACCTGTTCAACCTCTCTCTGTAGCTTAAGTGCTGAAACCCAGGCAACATTCTAGTAAATCTCCTCTGTACCGTCTCCATTTTGTCGACATCCTTCCTATAATTTGGCGACCAGAACAGCACACCATACTCCAGATTCGGCCTCACCAATGCCCTGTACAATTTCATCATTACATCCCAACTTCTATATTCGATGCTCTGATTTATAAAGGCAAGCATACCAAACGCCTTCTTCACCACCCTATCCACATGAGATTCCACCTTCAGGGAACAATGCACAGTTATTCCCAGATCCCTCTGTTCCACTGCATTCCTCAATTCCCTACCAATTACCCTGTACGTCCTATTTTGATTTGTCCTACCAAAATGCAGCACCTCACACTTATCAGCATTAAACTCCCAAACATTATGGAGGGCACTGTATATTAAATCATATTTATTCTTATTACTTTTGTTGTATTTCCAAATGCAATTACTAATCCAGCAAAGTTATAATTTAATAAAATTAATTAAATATGCAGTTTATTGTACTTATAACAAAAACGTATATATGTAATAGCAATATTCACAATCTCTTTCCCTGTGCTAAAAGACCCCAGGTGAAAGAGTACCTATGTTTCCAATACAAAGGACCAAAATGTACAGGAAGGATTTTTTTTTAATGAAGTAGCCAACTTTAGACTCCAATGCTACTCATTAGTTTATACTCCTCTGTATATTCTGTCACAGAATATGCCATTAAGCCTTTCCTTCAATTATACCAACACAGCTCTTTAAAAGTGAATGTCAGGCATTTTAATGGCAAGAGGAGATTAAAATTACCTTATTTAAAAAGTAATATTTTGCAAAGATCAGTACCAAATTCCTAACAAGTTAATAGACCACAAATGACTGCCCATATGTATGCAAAGCAGATAGTTTGTTGAAGGGCTTTCTTTAGCCTCGTGTTAACTTGAAACCATCCCATTTCCTGTTTAAAAGTAGATTAAAACATCTTAAAATTGAATTGCAATGAAACATAGAAGATTTCCTTGGCATTCCACTCCCATAATTTCACCGGAAGTGCAGTATCAAACAATATTCTGACGTACCGTCCGAACCAGTTCAAAGGAAATTTGAATTCAAGGAGTTCGTTGAAAGAAAATTTTGATCTGGCAATTTATATAAAGGCACTCTCTTTTAAATGTTTCTGTTTGCTCACATCATGCTCATAATGATTCTTAATACTGTCATTTCCAGCTCAATCTGCAATCTATGCCCAAAATGTAATTACTAAAATTCCAATTTTGACCTCAGCCTTTCATGGAGTAACAGTATGCCACCATAAAGGCACATTGTCCAAATATTTTGTTAATTATTGAATGATGTACAATGCTAATGAACAATACACCCTGATGCCTCTCGCTTAATCCTAGTTCTCAGTTTCTTCAATTCGCTGTTATTTTCATCAATCATCAGTCCATATTCTGCTAAATTCCAAGCTTCTTCATAATGCTGCTGTTCAAAGTTTTGGAGAGCATTTCGCTGGAAGTGTTGAGACAAGCTGAACTGCCCTGGCCTACTGGAGATGTTGGTTAATGCTAAAGACTGGTCTAACTGCAATGCTTTTATATAGTTCGCACAAGCTTCTTCATCCCTCAGGGTAAGGAGTTGGATATATCCTATGGAACAATAATCTTCTACCAAGTCTGAGGAGTTTCTGTTGGTGCTTCTTATGACGACCTCATGCAGGTCCTTTAGTGCTCTTTCATATTGCTTCAGTCTGGTCAGACATGCTGCACGCAGACGAACATATTTGGCTTTATTTTTACTTGCAAGGACAGCCAGTGTATAGTGTTTCAGTGCTTTCTCCTGTTGATTCCCTTTGGCCAAGGCAATGGCTTCCTGTGATGCTATCTGTAAAAGAAAGTGACAGCGCATCATTCCTTTCCCATGAAAGATAATTTATTGGCAGGCAGAAGGGAAAATAAAAGGAGGCACACTTTCCTTTCACACCAAAAATGAGTACTAAATTAGAGGTTGTAAAGGATGAAAAATAATAATTCTGCTGCCACATTTGAGGCACAGCTAACCATTTAATAACCAGAAAATGCATTTACTTTCATTCAACAGACCACAAAATTGTTTATAAACTGAATTTTCAAACAGGTATAGTTCTCTGAAATCATTCATGGCGCAAAGAGAAATAATTAACAAACATATTTTTTAAAGTATTTATTTAGTATTTTCTATCTCAAATCTCAAAATTTATTCCACGCAATAAATAACAGTGAAATAAGAGTAAGAGTCATACAGCAAGGAACAGGCCCTTCGGCCCTACTCACCCATGGCAACCAAGATGACCCATCTTGTCCCATTGGGCTAGTCCCATTCTCCCACATTTGGTCCATATCCGTCTAAACCTTTCCTTTCCATGCATCTGTCCAAGTATCTTTTAAATGTTGTTATTGTACCTGCCTCAACTCCCTCCTCCGGCAGCTTGTTCCATATACCCACCACCTTCTGAGTGAATAACTTTCCTCTCAAATTCTTATCTTTCCCCTCTCACCTTAAACCTATCCTCTAGTTCTTGATACCCCTACCTGGGTAAAAGACTGTGCTTTCATCTTATCAATTCTTCTCATGATTTTATACATCACTCTTAGCCTCCTGCTAGTAGAAAATTACATGAGAAGGCATTCATGCATAGTATCCCAGGACAGCAATGCAATAGCCATTTTTCTGCTTTTGAAAAAGGAATAAGGAGCCAACAAGGAGTAAAAATATTTTTCAAATTTCTCATAGTCATAGTCAGTCATACAGCGTAGATCAGGCCCTTCAACCCAACTTGCCCACACCGGCCTACATGTCCCAGCTATAAGAGTCCCACCTGCCTGTGTTTGGCCCATATCCCTCCAAACCATTCCTATCCATGCATCTGTCTGCTTCTTAAAACTTGGGATAGTCCCTGCATCAACTACCTCATCTGGCAGCTCGTTCCATACACCCACCACCCTTTGTGTGAAAAATGTTACACCTCAGATTCCAATTAAATCTTTTCCCCTTCACCTTAAACCTATGTCCTCAATTCCCCTATTCTGGGCAAGAGACTCTTGTGCATTTACCCGATCTATTCCTCTCATGACCTTTTATTAGGGGACCAAAAAAAGCAAGATTTTTCTATTCTTACTGCGCATACTGCTTGTAGATGCATGAGGGCAAAAAAAACTTCATAAGGTTACAGGTTTTTGAATAGATAAAATGCAATTCCATTTTCCAAATCACAATTAGCTTGTCTTTTTTTGTGGCAAACCTTTCCCCAAACAGAACAAAGCATTTTCTTATTCCTCCAGCCTTTCCTGCACCTGCTCTCCCACATCTTCCCTTTACCATGCCATTGTGGGATGATCAGAATGTAGACCTCTCCCTGATACTATCAGTGGACAATGCTGGTCGGAGGAGGTCAGTAGGATGATCAACCCTTTCAATGTTTGTACTATAGACGGCAGGCAGAAATTGACATGAATGCTCTTAGCAGTTTTCACTCATCATGGTCGTACAGTCTGTCACCATATGGCACCATTCTGTGATTAAATTCAAACAGAATTTAAATTGAATGGATATGAAATTGTGATTCTTGTCAGATTGGAATTCTGTTTGAGTTTCAGCGATTAAATTGGAAAGAATGACTTAAAAAAAAACTATGGGCCCCATTCCATACCCCAAATTCCCATGTAATGGAGTAGCAAGCCATTGCATAACTAAGCTAGTAATTCAACTAAATAAATGTCAGTCTGAAGAGGGGTCCCAACTCAAAACATCACCTATCCATGTTATCCAGAGATACTGCCTGGCGCGCTGCATTACTCCAGCACTTTGTGGCTTTTTTGTAAACCAGCATCTGCAGTTCCTTGTATCTTGTCATCTAAATGTTGATAATGGTAAATGAAGCACAGACCTTTTAGAGAACAGCACTGTTGTAACGGTCTTCAAGATGTTTACCTGACTCATTCCCCTGGGAAAACAGGAGAGCAGGGAAACATATCCATTCACCAACAAATCAAATATGCAGAAAGATGGCTAAGCTAAAAGCAGCAATCATACAGAGGTCATTTGTAAATATTCCAAATCAAAACAACCAGCTGCTACTCGACTACAATATTTATAAGTTACAGTTAACCATTGTCCATTACCACATCAAGAATAGCAGAGCAGCAGTAATTACTGCTCAGAGGCCAATCTATTCAACAGATTTGCATCTTCCTGCCAAAGGATATCATTATGTTTAAAAATTCAAGAGAATAAAAATTAACTTTCTCTAAACAAATAAGTCTTTATAATTCTTTCAGTCTTACTTTTGTGTTTTCTCTGGGCAGCAGTCCTTCAACAATGTGCAAACAATTGGCACCTCAAAATTTAAAACAAAGACCAGTGAAATAAAAAGAGCTTTTTGTAGAAGATTAGAATGTCAATAAATCTAAATTTAAATACCACACACCAATTCTGGTCCTCTTTCCCCATAGTAATTTATCTGATGAACACAAAGTGCTGGTGTAAATCAATGGGTTGGGCAACATCTCTAGAGAATATGGATAGGTGATATTTTGTGTCGTGACCCTTCGTCAGACTCTGTCATTTATCTGTTCCCTTTTCAAAGTTATTACCAATTCTGTTCCCAAAACATTAAGCCTGTCCAATCCAAATCACAAATTTTCATCACAAATTTCCTGAGAGCTCTCCTGAAATATTTCACCTGCAACTGCAAAAGGTGATCTGGGATTTCCAGATTCTGTTGCAACTTGGACATGCATTTTTTATTTAAGTTTATGGGTTGGCCTACAACCTCACCCACTCCACATAGTTTATGGATTTATGTTTGACATGTTTCAAGGTGTTGCAATTCTCTCAGCATTCCCAGTCCATTTAGGAAGATCCTTTGAGGCTGCATTCAGGCATGCCTTGAGAACACCCTCAGTGTTTAGTAATTTCTCCAAGTTTACACTATGATTAAGATCAGCAAAAAAAGGGCACGCTTCACAAGTCTGGACAATGGCTGGTCAGAGAAATTAATGTAGGATGATCATTGTTTCAATGTTTGTATTTGATTGGAGAAGGCGATTGGGTTTTTTTTTTATACATGTTCTGGAGTCAGAGTTATACAGAGTTGTGGGCTCTTCGGTCCACCATGTCTATGTTGACCATCATGCCTGCTGCTGTTAATCCCACTTGGCTGCATTAATTCCAGATCCCTATATGCCCTGCTTATTCAAGCACCTGGGAAGATGCTTCTTAAATGTTGTTACTGTTCCTGCCTCCACCACCTCTGGCAGCTCATTGCAAATACCAACTACTCTGTATAAGATAATTTACTTCTTAGATTGCGTTTAAACTTCCTTCTTCGCACTTTAAACCTGTTCTCTCATTTTAGACACCCCTGACGTCGTAAACAAATACAGATGGTATATATGCTTCTCATAATTTTATGTACTTTAAAGGTAAGAGAACATTAACGACAAGTGACAAGGGGAAAAATAGCAGAAAGTAAAACCAAAGGACTTTACATCAAAATTCACAAGAGTTAGAAACATAGAAAATAGGTGCAGGAGGAGGCCATTCGGCCCTTTGAGCCAGCACCGCCAGTCATTGTGATCATGGCTGATCATCCACAATCAGTAACCCGTGCCTGCCTTCTCCCCATATCCCTTTATTCTACTAGCACCTAGAGCTCTATCTAACATAGACAGATATAGACAGTTAATAGACAGATATAGCTATGTCCATTATCTAGAGGCGTAATTTGAAATTGATCAAGGTTGGGAATAAATTTCATGATTTTTAGGTTTTGCTTCGGTACATGTGGCAATAATAAACCTAAGTACAGTGAAAAACATTGTTTTGCACGCTATCCATGCAGAGATATACTATACGTAAATACAACTGTCAAACTCAAATACAATAAAGAGAAAAGAGGAAGATACAAAGTGCAGAATGTAGTTTTCCGCATTGTGGCGCATGTTCCACAGACAAAGTCCAATGACCACAATGCAGTAGAGGTGAATCGGACAGTACCTTAGCTGATAGAAGGGCCGTTCAGAAGCCTGATAACTGAGGAGCAGAAGTTGTTCATGAGTTTGGTGGTGCCTGCTGCCTGGGAGTTCCAAAGATTTGTTTAAGAGTCAAGAAGATCTGCAGCAGACCTGTTGCAAGGGTAAGCAAACCGCAGTGGATCAAGGCTGGCTAGAAGGCTGGAGTTAATGTGTCCCATCGCCTGTCTTTCAACGCACTTCATGATTTTAAAAGGACCAAAACAAAAAAGGAAACATAAAAGGGCACAGAGTTCTGGAGTAACTCAGCAGGTCAGGCGGCATCTCTGGACAACATAGGTTACATTTCGGGTCGGGACCCTTCTTCAGACTGAAGAAGCAACATTGCAGTTCCTTGTTTCACCGAAAGGGAGGAGATAGTTCTGATAATTCACAAAAAGTCCACCAGGTCCACAGCAGATGTCATCTCTCTGGCCTTAAATTCATCTCTGGAACACCTAGACAACAAGCACTCCTATGTTAGACTCCTATTTATTGACGATAGCTCCGCCTTCAACACCATCATTCCATCCAAATTCTTCTGCAATCTCGTGGAAATAGGATTCAACACCCCCACCTGCCTCTGCCACTGGAACTTCCACTTTATAACCTACAGACTGCAATCAGTGAGGATAAATGATAACACAGTAACTCTCAACACCGCAGTTTGCGTTCTCAATCCCCTACTATACTCCCTATAACATCACAGCTGTGAAGCCGAATTCTGCTCTAACTCCATCTACAGGTTTACAGATGACACCACTGTGGTGGACTGGATGATGAACAATGACAAAACAGAGTACAGGAAGGAGATAGTGAATTTTGTAACATGTTGTCAGGACAATCACTTCTTCCTTTTCGTCAGCAAGACAAAGAAGCTAGTTATTGACTTCACAAAGCATGCTGGAGTACATGTCCCAATCAGCATCAAAGTGCAAATGGTTGAGAGCTTCAAGTTCCTTGGCATAAATATTACCAACAACCTGTCGGGAATCAACTACATTGAAGCTACAGCCAGAGGCACACCAATGGCTCACCCTTTACTCTCTCTATTGTACTTGAGTTTGACTTGATTGTATTTATGTACAGTAACTGAGGAAATTCGGCACATTTCCTAAAGACTCTTACAAATTTCTTCTTGCAAATGCACCGCAGAAAGCATACAATCAGGTTGCATCACAGCTTGGTTGGGGAACAGATATGCCCGTCTGCAAGTAATTGTAGAGTAGTAGTAGATGTAGCATAGTCCATCAAACAGATCAGATATCTCATCATTGACTTCATCCACACTTCATACTGCCACAGAAAAGCAGCCAACATAATCATAGACGTCCCACCCTGGCCATTCCTTCTCGCTGCTACCATCCACCAAAGGGAAATTAGCTTGAAAGCTTGCACCACCAGGCTTGGGAACAGCTTCTTCCCCTCTGTTCTCAGGCTTCTGTACAGTGCAATTCACCTCAACCCCGTCGTGGACATTGGACTTTGTCTATGGAACTGATGTGCTACAATGTTTTAAACTATATTCTGCATTCTTTATATTCCCCTTTACTCTCTCTATTGTACTTGAGTTTGACTTGATTGTATTTATGTACAGTAGTTTCTGATCTGATTGGAAACTAAAGCTTTTTGCAGTACTACACTCTGGGTGCAGAAAGGAACTGCAGATGCTGGTTTATGCCGAAGATAGACACAACATGCTGGAGTAACTCAGTGGGTCAGGCAACATCACTGGAGAAAAGGGATGGATGAGGTTTCGGGTCTGAAGAAGCGTCTCGACCCGAAACCTCACCTGACCCACTGAGTTAATTCAGTACTTTGTGTCTATCACTGCACTCTAGGCATTCACTACAAGAGATGCCCATGAAGATCCTAATCTTCAAGGTCTCACTGAAGAATTTGCAATTTACTAATTTTGATCATGGCAAAGGTGACCTCAGTCGAATTAACCAGTCAGAAAAAGATGAGACTATATTTTATTAACACCCTCCTTTGCAGAGTTTTCAGAACAGATTGTGAAGAGGCCTGCTCAGCTGCAAATACAGCTGCTGAGAAACATGGCCAATTCATCTAAATGCTGGACAGCCTTCTTCACTGCTGCCCTAGTCGCAGTTTGCGATTAGCAGCATCTGGAACCTAAATTCTGCTCCCACCAGAAGCCTATCAATGAAGGTCTGAAGAAAAAATATTGGCAGATGTTGTTCCTTTAAAAATGTTGATGGGTGGCTGTGCAACTACTTTCACCTAACCCTTAATAGAAAATGACTCGTCCAATGGCAAGGGGACCAAGATTGTTATAGAGTTGAAAATTCTACCTGCTCTCACCAATGTAGAGTTGAAAATACAAGCTGGGTTTGCTACAGCTTGGTCCAGAATTGCTCATCTGTCCGTTACTCAGGGAGGCCTTGCTTATTCTGAAGTTAGTCTTCACTGAAAGTTGTTCCATGCCCTGTCACCTGTGAATCATGTGATCAATTGGAGCTCCATCTCCAATTGATCACATAACATGTTCCAAAATATCAACCGTTGGGTGGTAAGGGAAAGCCACAACACCATGGTTACAAATCCATTTACTTTTGCCTTGTCCACATGCACTCTCGAAATCCATCGGAGGAAGCCTGAGTGATTGTTTATGGCAATTATGTGTAAACATGTTTCTCCCTGCCTTTAGTGGAATGGAAATGGCAACTGTAACTTGCAAATTTTACAAAGCAGCAACTAACTAGGATGCAATTTAAAAGGTTTATACATAAGCTGAATGTATGCACAAGTAGTCACTGCATGAACAGGTTTTATTAATCTGCAAGTCTGGCAGAGAATTAGAAAATAATTCAAAACTGACAATTCAATATTGAAGCAATTTAAAAATTGTTTGGTGCTCATGTGGATTACACTGGGGTTTTGAAAAGCCTGCTGAAATTCAATGAAACACAATCAAAGCAAATGGTGGCACTATCAAGACGAGAAAAGTAAATGTAGAAGAGGCGCACAAATGCATGCACAAGTTTATAATCCAAGATTTTCTCTGATATGTCCTCAGTTTGTAGGATATCAAATGAAATAAAGCCAGTGTTCCTCAATGAAGACTTAAAACAGCACAAAATAAACTATTCTATGTTATACTGCCTGGAACAAGAATGATCTAATGCAGATAGCAAACGAACCTCGACTTAATTCTTCAGGATAACATTTAATGTATAATAATTGGAGGAAAAAAATTGCATGAATGCCGAGAAAGAGCAAGTATACAGATGAGCAGCTGTATGTATGAGTACAAAGCAGGTAATTCAGGTATTGGGACAACATAGAAAATAGGTGCTGGAGGAGGCCATTTGGCACTTCATGCCAGCACCGCCATTCATTGTGATCATGGCTGATCATCTACAATCAGTAACCTGTGTCTGCCTTCTCCCCATATCCCTTGATTCCACTAGCCCCTAGAGCTCTGAAGAAGGGTCTCGACCCGAAACGTCACCCATTCCTTCTCTCCCGAGATGCTGCCTGACCTGCTGAGATACTCCAGCATTTTGTGAATAAATCGATTTGTACCAGCATCTGCAGTTATTTTCTTATAGCCCCTAGAGTTCTATCTAACTCTCTTTTAAATTCATCCATTGAATTTGCCTCCACTGCCTTCTGTGGCATAGAATTCCACAAATTCACAACTCTCTGGGTGAAAAGGTTTCTTCTCACCTCAGTTTTAAATGGCCTCCCCTTCATTCTTAGACTGTGGCCCCTGGTTCTGGACTCTCCCAACATTGGGAACATTTTTCCTGCATTTAGCTTGTCTAGTCCTTTTATGATTTTATACGTCTCTCATCCTTTATCCCCTCCTTTTATCCCCTCTCATCCTTCTAAACTCCAGTGAATACAAGCCTAGTCTTTCCAGTCTTTCCTCATATGACAGTCCCTCCATCCCAGGGATTAACCTCGTGAACCTACGCTGCCCAACCTCGGAGGAAGACAGAGACCTTGACCAACAGGTAATGTGTTGCTTCTAGGTAGGAAGAATTCTGAAGCTTACTGTCCCATGTCAATGATGAATACATGTCTGCATTTATTCACAAAATGCTGGAGCAACTCAGCAGGTCAGGCAGCATCTCAGGAGTGAAGGAATGGGTGACGCTTCAGGTCGAGACCCTTCTGAAGCGTCACCCATTCCTTCTCTCCTGAGATGCTGCCTGACCTGCTGAGTTGCTCCAGCATTTTGTGAATAAATACCTTCGATTTGTACCAGCATCTGCAGTTATTTTCTTATAGTACATGTCTGCATGATACTGAAAGAGATAGTGATCAAATCCACACTGAGTAGAAGAGACTTCCGTTAATAAACAATGGTTTACATTTATAACTCATGGTTCTAATGCACGTGTTACAACTGGGGAATTACAATAATGATTCTATATAACTGCAAATTCCCAGTGAAAAAGTTGAGTTGCCAAGAAGGAAATCAGATAAACTAGACACTGGAAATCTCAAGTAAAATTAGAAAAACTGCCATGGAAAAAAACCAGATTTAATCTCTCAGGTTAAATGCCTTCTGTCAGAATTGGAAAACTGAGAAAACAAGTTAGTTTCAAGTGGGAGAGCAGAGTGGATAGGACATAGGAAATATCCCCGATTAAGTGAGGCCATGGTTACTATGGAGATAAGTTGTGGAAGTCATCCACTCAATATATTAATGGGGCAGTTAGGGAGAGAAAAAATGAAAGATATTAAGTTCAAGATTGAAAATACAATCAAGGGAATTAAAAATATTGCGAAGCACAAGGCTGTAGGACATGCTCAGCAGATTAGGTTGTGCTAATGGCAGAGAAAAACAGGGCCAAAGATGTTGCGGATCGATAATAGATAAACTTACAGCAGCTGACAATGAGCTGCCAAAAAGTGGAAGCCAGCTACAGGGTTCCAATAGTAGCGACTCAATTCTCAGGTCTATCCTCCACGCCAGCTTAACTTCCCATTGAAAACAACAGGTCGTGGGTTTACTACAGATTTCATGATTGTTAGTCCATGGGGAAGGCTAGTGTTCACCAGAACTAAAACCCTGAAACCAATTAGCATATATTCCAGAGTTGTCAAACGTCAGCTCTCCTGTGTCAATTCCTTAATAAATCATTTCACTTCGGTATTTTAAGGCACTAGAAGCACTTTAAAGACTACATTTGTGCTCTATATACTATTAACCAAGTTAAATTTCACTCGCCTTTTAAAAGTTTCTGCCTCTTGTCCAAGAGACTACAGGCTTCCACTTATAGGGTGGTTTCATCATGAAACTTAAAGGCCTAACTTGGTCTATTTTGGCCCATCTCATCTTTAAAATTAAAGAAAGTTAAAGAGTGATTAGATTGAGATACTTTAAATCATGACAAGCTTAGAGCAAATTAAATAAGGTTTGAAATCCAGAAAGCATAGATCTTCTGCAGGGATGGCCACAGGGGAAAACAAAATCTTCAAGGTGAAAGAAACAAGGTCAGTAACAGCTTTCAGAATGGAATTGAATAGTTGAGATAAAAGAATGGCAGGGATATGGTGGACAAGCAGGAGTGTGGGATTAATTGGCATCCCCGTAACAGAGGAAGTAATCATTATTACTACATGCAAGAAAGGCAGCCATTTTGCACAAGAAAGGCCCATGCAAATAGGAAGGTATTAACAATGAGATAATCTGTTTTGAGTGACATTGACAATGTTTTCATCTATGACTCAGGAGGAGACCATTAAGCCAAAAGGATCCTTGTTGGCTCCCAACAGTTATGTTTTCTTACTTCTCCAGTGCTTTTAACACCATCCCGCCTGCACTGCCAGGGAGCAAACTGACGAAGATGCAGGTGGATGCTCCAATGGTGTCCTGGATCACCAACTACCTGAGTGGACAACCACAATATGTCAGGCTACTGAACTGTGTATCGGACATGGTAGTGAACAACACAGGGGCCCCACAGGGGACGGTCCTCCTCCCTTCCTGTTCACCATCTACACCTCGGACTTCAGATAAAACTCAAACTTGCAGAGGTTTTCGGATGACACTGCAATTGTGGGCTGCATCAGTGTGGGGAGAGAAGCTGAATTTAGAGGTGTAGTCAACGACGTTGTTGAGCGGTGTGGGGTGAATCACCTGCAGCTCAACACCGACAAGACTAAGGAGTTAGTGGTGTTCTTTAGGAGGAGAGGAACACCCCTGTCCCCTGTCTCCATCAGTGCAGTTTACCAAGAAGTACAAATACCTTGGAGTGTACCTGGACAGTAAATGAGACTTGTCCAGGAACACTGAGGCCATGTACAAGAAGGGACAGATCCGGCTGTACTTTATGAGAAGGCTCCGCTCCTTCAACATCTGCAGTAAGATGTTGCAGATGTTCTACCAATCGGTGATGGCCAGTGCCATTGTCTTCGCTGTTGGGTGGTGGGGCAGCAGGGCGAAGGTCCCGGACGTCACCAGGATTAACAAACTCATCAGGAATGATGGCTCCGTCCTGGGAGTGGAGTTGGATTCATGGGAGGTGGTGTTGGAGGGGAGGATGCTTCTCAAACTGCAGAGCATCTTGGACAATACAGTTCACCCCCTCCATGACACACTAGTCAATCTGAGGAGTACCTTCAGCAACAGACTGGTTCCACTAAGATGCAGGACAGAACGCCACAGGAGATCCTTCTTCCCTGTGGCTATCAAACTGTACAACTCCTCCCCCTTCTGTCATTGGATAGACTGACTCCCCCCCCCCCCCCACGCCACCCCAAATCTTTGCACGTCCCCAATCTTTTACACTCGTCACTTTAATTTCATG
The DNA here is from genome assembly GCF_053455715.1 of Rhinoraja longicauda. Taxonomy (NCBI): domain Eukaryota; kingdom Metazoa; phylum Chordata; class Chondrichthyes; order Rajiformes; family Arhynchobatidae; genus Rhinoraja; species Rhinoraja longicauda. The sequence continues at coordinate 3,091,547 of NC_135982.1, read as the reverse complement.
TTTCTTGTGTTTTATGACTGTTGGCAGATCAATTTCCCTCCTAGGATGAATAAACTTCCATCGGATCGTATTGTATCGTAATCCCAGTCTCATTCCCTCCTCATCTCCTGGTTTTCCTTATTTTTTTCTTAGGCGCCCATCTATCTTTCGATCTTGCCAATTACCTAAATACAGTAAGGGATATTTGATACTGGACAACTAACCTACCAACTTTTCTTTGGGTCGTGGGGAGGTAAACGGTGGAACTCCATGCCATCATGGAGAAAGCAGGTAAACTTCTCAAAGGCAGCACTTGGAGTAAGAATCAAACCTGTTTCCCTCAGCTGAGAGGCAAAATTAAAGGAAGCCAGCAAGGACATCTGGTGATTTTGAATTCCTCTTTAAAATAACATGACAATACTTTTTTCTATTGTGAGCATTCTATTTTCACCCAGAGAGTTGTGAATCTGTGAATTCTCTGCCACAGAAGAATGTGGAGGCCAATTCATTGGATGTTTTCAAGACGGAGTTAGATTTAGCTCTTAGGGTAAAAGTAATCAAGGGATATTGGGAAAAAGCAAGAACGGGGTACAGATTTTAGATGATCAGCCATGGTCATATTGAATGGCGGTCCTGGCTCAAGGGGGCCAAATGGCCTACTCCTGCATCCATTTTCCTATGTTTCTATGAGCATCAGACCTTGGTCTAAGGTATTGTTCAAAAGATATATACAGTGCCATAGAATAATCAAAACGTATAGAAAGAGATTTCTGTCATAGTCAGCTTTATCAGAAGCTCCTCCATCAGCTTACTACATTAGTTACTTGATTACCTCATTTGCCAACATTACCCGATAACCATCAATGTGTACAGTCACTATTCTCAAGGCAATCAGTATCATGAGTTATTTTTCTTATTCTAGCTCTAGGGTTGATTAGTATACTTTTGGTAGTAACTATTTGTATTAATTGTGAATTAGTCTTCTCATGAATCCTTGATGCCAAAGCAAAGAACCCACTCATGTATTATGGTCTGAATCACTGCACAAATAAATTAGACACTGGGAACTGCAGATCCTGGTTTACAAAAAAAGACTACATTTTGGAATAACTCGGCAAATCTGGCAACATCTCTAAACAACATGGATAGGTGATATTTTGGGTCGGGATCTTTCTTTACCAATAAGTTACACTGCATTTGAACTTGAAATATGTGGACTGCTAAAAATATTGAAGTTACTTCAAGTTAGCTTAAAAATCCAAAATTTCTTGCAGTCACACCAACATTTAATACATATATAAGCCGACCATCCTTACAGGAAACCTCTTAGCACCAGATATGGACCCATTCTCCATATAAACATCTTACATATCCAAGGAAAATAAATCAAGTTATTTTAGCAATTATGATTGAAGAGTATTCAAGGCTCATGTTTTACTTGTTTTTTGTTATGATAAATGATATCATCTAGTTTTTTTGTAATAGCTTAGCCCCAAGGTAACAAACTTCAACTGTGTGTAGTTGGACAGTGGAGTAGGGGCAGCTTCAAAGACAATTCTGATACGAACTATCTACAGCTTAAGTATCAAAGCTAAGGAGTTAATAAATCAAATCCTTCCTTGCCTTCTTCCCTCCCCACCTATTTCCTCCCCACTTATGAGAAACATTTAAGGACAATAAAAAACAACAAAATTCAGTTCACTGCAACTAATGGCCCATCTGACTCAAACATGACATTCTTGACAAAAGACACATTGTGGACATAGTAGCTTTCCTTTGAAAAATTGATAGTCCACTTGTACCCCTAAGCCACTATTTCTGCCACAAAATCCAAAATCAATATCAGCACCGATACCACTACACCCCCACTTTAAAGAAAAGCCCGGAATATAGTCCAACACAGCTTCATCAGTGGTGGAAAAGCAGAAAAAACAGAATTGCTGAAATCTAGTGATAGAATAAGGCTTTCCAGATTTGTCAGCTATTGAAAACAAACTTGTTGCAGCTTTTCCATTAAGGCACTGAGTTACTATGCCAGATAATGCACTTTTCATTATTTCTGTTTATTACAAGTTGTTAACTGAAAGCATTGCAATGAGATAATCAAAAAAGCATTTCATATTAAGGTTAAAGTGGTAGCTTCAGACTTTATGATTAATGAGGCGGCCACGTGGCTTTTGTCTTCATGATCAATGTCACGATAGAACAATGTGCAAAGTAAAATGAGCTTTCTTGCCAATACAATATGAAATATTATTTTACTGGTTAATGGATTTAAGCCCATCAACACCCATTTTTTGTGATGAAGAAAAAATATTTACAGCAAAAAATTCCTTGAAGCCATTTAAGATTGGCAATTTGGCAAGATTTCCATTATGTAATCTTGCTTTTGGAATGGATTATAGCATTCTTATTTACAAAGAACGAAATCCTGAAGACAAGGGCTGTGCTTTCCTCTGGTGGCTTAAGCAGAAATAAACTTCAACATGACTGATATGATTGAATGTAACAATGTTTTTTGCTAATATTGTCATCTCCATTTTCTTAGTCTCCAATGTGTGCAGAGTAGCAGATAATTCCTCTGCTTGTAGAGACCCAAATAAAGAAACAACCGTTTTTACATTTCAATGGTTTAATCTATATCAAATGATCAATCTCTCAAAGATTATTATCCATTTACATTAGTCTAAACCATAAGGGGCACACTAATTAACTATAATTGGCCAGAGGAAGCAGCAAACCGGAGGACTGGAAGAAATTTAGAACTCAACAAAGGGGTTAATTAAGAGGGGGAAAAAGAGCATGAAAGAAAGCTTGCGGGGAATATAAAAACTCTCTAAAAGCTTCTTTAGATATGTAAAAAAGAAAAGATTAGTGAGGACAAATGTAAGTCCCTTACAATCAGAGACAGGTGAATTTATAATGAGAAACAAAAAAATGGCAGAACAGTTAAATGAGTACTTTGGTTCTGACTTCGCTGAGGAAGACACAAGAAATCTCCCAGAAATACTGGAGGACTGAGGATCTAGTGGGAGGGAGGAACTGAAGGGAATCCACATTAGTCAGGACAAATCCCCAGGGCCTGATGGTCTGCATCCCAGAGTATTCAAGGAGATGGCCCTAGAAATCGTGGATGCATTGGTAATAATTTTCCAATGTTCTCTCAACTCTGGATCAGTTCCTGTGGACTGGAGGGGAGCCTTACTTTTTAAGAAAGGAGGGAGAGAGAAAACGGGGAATTATAGACCAGTTAGCCTTACATCGGTAGTGGGGAAGATGCTTGAGTCGATTATTAAAGATATTATAGCAGCGTATTTGGAAAGCAGTGACAAGATCGGTCAAAGTCAGCATGGATTTATGAAGGGTTGACTAATCTTTTCATTAGTCTATTCCTAGACTAATCTTCTGGAATTTTTTGAGGACGTAACAAGTAGAATGAATAAGGGAGAGCCAGTGGCTGTGGTGTATCTGGACTTTCAAAAAGCCTTTGACAAGGTCCCACACACGAGATTAGTGTGCAAAATTAGTGTGCAAAATTAGTGTGCAAAATTAGAGCACATGGTATTGGGGGTAGGGTATTGACATGGATAGAGAACTGGTTGGCAGACAGAGTAGGAATTAAGGGGAGGTGCAAAGAGTAGGAATTAACGGGTCATTTTGAAAATGGCAGGCAATGACTAGTGGGGTGCCACAAGGCTCGGTGCTGGAACGCCAGTTATTTACAAAATATATTAACGATTTAAACGAGGGAATTAAATGTGACATATCCAAGTTTGCAGATGACACAAAGCTGGGTGGCAGCGTGAGCTGCGATGAGGATGCTATGGGGCTGCAGGGTGACTTGGATAGGTTGGGTGAGTGGGCAGATGCATGGGAGATGCAGTATAATGTGAATAAATGTGAAGTTATCCACTTTGGTGGCAAGAACAGGAAGTTATCTGAATGGTGACAGATTAGGAACAGGGGAGGTTCAAAGAGATCTGGATGTGCTCGTACATTAGTCACTGAAAGTAAGCATGCAGGTACAGCAGGCATGAAGAAAGCTAATGGCATGTTGGCCTTCATTGCGAGAGGATTTGAGTTTTGGAGCAAGGAGGTCCTACTGCAGTTGTACAGGGCCCTGGTTAGACTGCACCTGGAGTATTGTGTGCAATTTTGGTCTCCTAATTTGAGGAAGGACATTATTGCTATTAAGGGAGTGCAGGTTAATTCCCGGGGTGGCGGGACTGACATATGATGAAAGAATGGGTCGACTGGGCTTGTATTCACTGGAATTTAGAAGGACGAGAGGGGATCTTATAGAAACATATAAAATTCTTAAAGGATTGGACAGGCTAGATGCAGGAAAAATGTTCCCGATGTTGGGAGAGTCCAGAACCAGGGGTCACAGATTAAAAATAAGGAGTAGGCCATTTAGGAGTGAGATGAGGAAAAACTTCTTCACCCAGAGAGTTGTGAATCTGTACAATTCTCTGACACTGAAGGCAGTGGAGGCCAATTCACTGGATGTTTTCAAGAGAGTTAGATTTTGCTCTTACGGCTAAAGGAATCAAGGGATATGGGGAAAAAACAGGAACAGGGTACTGATTTTAGGTGATCAGCCATGATCATATTGAGTGATGGCGCTGGCTCGAAGGGCCGAATAGCCTATTCCTGCATCTATTTTTCTATATTTCTAAGGTGGACTAAGTGAAGGTTTTCAGCAAAACAATTGCCCAGTCTTCGCTTGGTCTTGTCGATATATAGGAGCACACACCTGGAACAGCAGATACAGTAGATGAGGTTGGAGGAGTTGCAAGTGAACCTCTGGCTCACCTGAAAGGAATGTCGGGGTCCCTGGACTGAGTCGAGGGAGGTGGTATGGGGACAGTTGTTGCATCCCCTGCAGTTGCTGGGGAAAGCAAACGAATCAAGGGATATGAGGAAAAAGCAGGAACGGGGTACTGATCTTAGATGATCAGCAATGATCACATTGAATGGCGGTGCTGGCTCAAAGGGCCGAATGGCCTACTCCTGCACCTATTTTTAATTGTTTCTATATCATATCATATATATACAGCCGGAAACAGGCCTTTTTTCGGCCCTCCAAGTCCGTGCCGCCCAGTGATCCCCGTACATTAACACTATCCTACACCCACTAGGGACAATTTTTACATTTACCCAGCCAATTAACCTACATACCTGTACGTCTTTGGAGTGAGGGAGGAAACCGAAGATCTCGGAGTAAACCCACGCAGGTCACGGGGAGAACGTACAAACTCCTTACAGTGCAGCACCCGTAGTCAGGATCGAACCTGAGTCTCCGGCGCTGCATTCGCTGTAAAGCAGCAACTCTACCGCTGCGCTACCGTGCCGCCCTTAATTTTAGTGAAATGGATGTTGGTGATTAGTTGAGCTGATGATATCAGCAGGCGGTTTGTTTAGCTTCATAAACTTTAAACTTAGCCACTCTCCAAGACAAAAGAACACAAGCAAGAAATAGTTGGTCAAATGGATTCTAGAGTCTGCTCGGCAATTCAACGAGGCCCTAGCTGACCAAACCTTTGGCTCCATACCATTTCACCTCTTTCTTCCCATATCCATCAACTCCTTTGTATTTCAAATATCTGTTAATTTTTGTCTTGAATACGATGATACCCACTCGACAGCTCTCTGTGGTATAAAATTTAATTACAACCCTTTGACAGAGAAATAATTCCACATCTCGGTCTTAAATGGATGACTTCTTACTGTGAAACTGCTCCGTAGGGAAAATATTCTCTCAGCACTCATGCTGTATATTCTCCTGAATCTTCTCATTAGATCTTCGTTTCTAATCTCCACCAAGTACAGACCCATCAAGTGTCTGCTTCATCTCTCCTCAACCATCAATCCCTTCTCTCCAGGAATATCAATGTAGAACACATCTGCACTGACCCCCAATGAAGGTTTTTCTTTCTATTTAAGGACAAAGGCTGCATATTGTACACCAGCACCTAGAGGATTGGAAAATCGCTAATGTTGTTTCTTTATTTAAAGAGGGTAATAGGGATAATCCAGCAAATTATAGTTCGATGAGCCTCATATCAATGGTAGGGATATTACTGGAGAAGATTCTTAAGTATAGAATTAACCCACCTCTGAAAATACATGGCTAATTAGGGATAATCAGCATGGTTTGCAATGGAGGTCATGTCTTGCATATATGAATGACATTTTTTTAGAAGGTGACAAAGATGATAGGACAATAAATGTTGTCTTCATGGATGTAATAAAAGTATTTGACCAGCTCCCTCATGCTAGGCTGATCTAGAAGATATATGGGCACATGGGACATGGATACAGTAAATTTGATTCAAAATTGGCCAAAGAAGGCAGGGCGTAGTGGTAGAGGGGTATTATTCTGACTGGAGGTCTGTGAGCAGTGGTGTCCACGCGATCTATGCTGGAACCTCTGGTGTTTGGAATACATATATGAAAATATAGGTGGGTCAATTAGTAGGTTTGTAAATAGCATAACATTTGTGGATAGTGAGAAAGATTGTCAAAGAATACAGCGTGAGGTGTTGCACTTTAGGAAGTTAAATGTCAGAGGAAAGTTTACCTGAAAGTGTCAACACAAGTAGGCAGGCCAGTAAGAGAAATGCACCATACTTGCTTTCATCAATTGGGACGTTGAATATAAGAGTCAGAAAAAGTTGTAACTTTATAAAACTTTGGTTAGGTTGCATTTAGAATATTGAATGCACTTCTGGTAGCACCATTGCAGGAAAGATGTGCAAGTTTGGCAAGGGTGTAACAGAGGTTTACCAGAAAGTTGCCTGGATTAAAGGGTAAAGAGGTTGAATAAACCTGATTGCTTTCTCTGAAGTGGAGATTGAGGGGAAATATGATAATGTTTATAAAATTGTGAGGCATAGATGGACGAGGCAGTCAGAATAATACCTCCATCCTTGACTCCAAATTTCACTTGGGTAGCTTACAACCCAGCGGTACAAACTTGAATTCTCTAATTTTAAGTAACTTCTACTAAAACTCCCCTACCCTCCCCCATTTCCCTCTTCCTCTACCCAAGTCATTTAACCAGTTCCACTATTCACCACATTGAAACCCTCTTGAGATCACTAGCCAACAATGGGCCTACCAGGGCTCCACTTTGCCAAAGATCATTTGTTGCCAGCCAAAATTAATCCTGGTATTTTCTCACCCCCAGAAATTACCCCCCCCCCCCCCCCCTCCCAAGCCTCTAGTTTCAGTCTGAAAAAGGGTCCCAACCTGAAACGTCTCCCATCCTTTTTTTTCCAGAGATTCGGCCCAACCCGTTGAGTTATTCCAGCACTTTGTCTATCTTTGGGATTCCAGGATGGTCTGTTGCCTCCCTGGTGCCAGGGTCCAGGATGTCTCGGAGCCGCAGCAGAACATTCTCAAGGGTTTAATGAGCAGCCAGAAGTTGTTGTGCACATCAGCACAAATTACATAGGTAGGAAAAGAAATGAGGTATTGCGGGGTGAATATGGGGAGTTAGGGAAAAGGTTAAAACGCAGGACCTCGAAGGTGATAATCTCTGGATTACTACCAATGCCACATTTTAGTGAAGGTAGCAATAGGAAATAGTACAGATGAATGAGTGCCTGAGTAGTTGGTACAGGGGACAGGATTCAGATTTTTGGACCATTGGGATCTCTTCTAGGACAGTCACCAGTACAAGAGGCACCAACATCCTTGCTAGTGCCACGGGTAAATTTAAACTAGAATGGCAGAAGGGTTTGAACCAGAGCAGCATGTCGCAAAGGTAAGGGCTGATAAGAAAGAGGAGGTTATAACAAGCGAGTCTCAAAGGAAGGACAGGTAGGGACAGGTTCATGACTATGGGGATAATGATGGATTGAAGTGTGTTTACTTCAATGTAAGGAGTATTGTGGATAAAGCTGATGCAGTTAGAGTGTGTATCAGTGTTTGGAATTATGATTTTGAGGCAAATATGGGAAATTTGGTTGTGAGAGGGACACAACTGACAACTCAACATGCTGAGAAATTGCTTCAGAGAGAATGTCATGGCAGTACTCAGAGGGTGTGGTGAGTCTGTGGAATTTTCTGCCACAGAAGGTAGTTGAGGCCAGTTCATTGGCTATATTTAAGAGGGAGTTAGATGTGGCCCTTTTTGCTAAAGGGATCAGGGGGTATGGAGAGAAGGCAGGTACAGGCTACTGAGCTGGATGATCAGCCATGATCATATTGAATGGCGGTGCAGGCTCGAAGGGCCGAATGGCCTACTCCTGCACCTATTTTCTATGTTTCTATGGAACATACTGGAGGTTTGTCTAGAGGCCATTATGGGTTGAGCTCAACAATAATAAAAGAGCAATTGCTCTTATGGGATTATATTACAGGTCACCCAATAGTCAGCAGGAGACAGAGGACCAATATTGGACAGATTATAGAAAGATACAAAAACCGTTGGATTGATGTCATGGGTGACTTTAACTTCCCCAATATTGACTGGGACATACTCAGTGCAAGAGGATTAGATAGGGCAGAATTTGTTAGGTGCATCTAAGAGGGTTTCCTTAAACAGTATGCGGATAGTCTCACTCGAGGGACCATACTGGACCTTGTACTGGGAAACGTGCTTGGCCATGTGACTGGTGTTGAGATGGAAGAGGAATTTGGGGATTGTGATCACAGCTCTGTAAGTGTTAAGATTGTTTGAACAGGGACAGGTCAAGATGTTAGGGGGAGGTAGTTATAGTGCATTCAGAAAGTATTCAGACCCCTTCGCTTTGTCCACATTTTGCTACATTACAGCCTTATTTTAAAATGGAGTGAATTTTTAAAAAATCATCAATGTACAATGCCCCATAATTAAAAAAGCGAAAACAGGTGTTTAGAAATGTTTGCAAAGTAATTAAAAAGAAATAACTGAAATATCACATTTACATAAGTATTCAGACCCTTAACTCAGTACTTTGTTGAGGCACCTTTGGCAGCGATTACAGCCTCAAGTCTTTTTGGGTATGACGCTACAAGCTTGGCACACCTGTATTTGGGTCATTTCTCCCATTCTTCTCTGTTGATCCTCTCAAGCTCTGTCAGATTGGATGGGGAGCGTCAATGTATAGCTATTTTCAGATCCTTCCAGAGATGTTCGATCGGGTTAGAAACATAGAAACATAGAAAATAGGTGCAGGAGTAGGCCATTCGGCCCTTCGAGCCTGCACCGCCATTCAATATGATCATGGCTGATCATCCAGCTCAATAACCTGTACCTGCCTTCTCTCCATACCCCCTGATCCCTTTAGCAAAATGGGCCAAAACTAACTCCCTCTTAAATATAGCCAATGAACTGGCCTCAACTACCTTCTGTGGCAGAGAATTCCACAGACTCACCACTCTCTGTGTGAAGAAATGTTTTCTCATCTCGGTCCTAAAAGACTTCCCCCTTATCCTTAAGCTGTGACCCCTGGTTCTGGACTCCCCCAACATCGGGAACAATCTTCCCGCATCTAGCCTGTCCAACCCCTTAAGAATTTTATATGTTTCTATAAGATCCCCCTCAGTCTTCTAAATTCCAGCGAGTACAAGCCTAGTCTATCCAGTCTTTCTTCATATGAAAGTCCCGCCATCCCAGGGATCAATCTAGTGAACCTTCTCTGTACTCCCTCTAAGGCAAGAACGTCTTTCCTCAGATTAGGAGCCCAAAACTGCACACAATACTCCAGGTGCGGTCTCACCAAGGCCCTGTACAACTGCAGTAGGACCTCCCTGCTCCTAAACTCAAATCCTCTTGCTATGAATGCCAACATACCATTCGCTTTCTTCACTGCCTGCTGCACCTGCACGCTTGCTTTCAATGACTGGTGCACCATGACACCCAGGTCACGTTGCATTTCCCCTTCTCCTAATCGTTCACCATTCAGGTAATACTCTGCTTTCCTGTTCTTGCCGCCAAAGTGGATAACCTCACATTTATCCACATTATATTGCATCTGCCATGCATTTGCCCACTCGCCTAATCTATCCAAGTCACTCTGCAGCCTCCTAGCATCCTCCTCGCAGCTAACACTGCCACCCAGCTTCGTGCCATCCGCAAACTTAGAGATGTTGCATTCAATTCACTCATCCAAATCATTAATATACACTGTAAATAACTGGGGTCCCAGCACTGAGCCTTGCGGTACCCCACTATTCACTGCCTGCCATTCCGAAAAGGACCCGTTTATTCCTACTCTTTGATTCCTGTCTGCCAACCAATTTTCTATCCACCTCAACACTGAACCCTCAATACCGTGTGCTTTAAGTTTGTACACCAATCTCCTATGTGGGACCTTGTTGAAGGCCTTCTGAAAGTCCAGATATAACACATCGACTGGTTCTCCCTTATCCACTCTACTAGTTACATCCTCGAAAAATTCTATAAGATTCGTCAGACATGATTTGCCTTTTGTAAATCCATGCTGACTTTGTCCGATGATTTCACAACTTTCCAAATGTGATGCTATCACATCTTTAATAACTGACTCTAGCATTTTCCCAACTACCGATGTTAGGCTAACTGGTCTATAATTCCTCGTTTTCTCTCTCCCTCCTTTTAAAAAGTGGGGTTACATTAGCTACCCTCCAGTCCTCAGGAACTATTCCAGAATCTAAGGAGTTTTGAAAAATTATCACTAATGCATCCACTATTTCTGAGGCTACTTCCTTAAGCACTCTGGGATGCAGCCTATCTGGCCCTGGGGATTTATCTGCCTTTAATCCATTTAATTTACCTAACACCACTTCCCGACTAACCTGGATTTCCCTCAGTTCCTCCATCTCATTAGATCCCCGGTCCCCCGCTATTTCCGGCAGACGGTTTATGTCTTCCTTAGTGGAGACAGAACCAAAGTATTTGTTCAATTGGTCTGCCATCTCCTTGTTCCCTATGATCAATTCACCTGTTTCCAACTGCAAGGGACCTACATTTGTCTTAACTAATCTTTTTCTCTTCACATATCTATAAAAGCTTTCGCAGTCAATTTTTATGTCCCTTGCCAGTTCTCCCTCATAATCTTTTTTCCCTTTCCTAATTAAGCCCTTTGTCCTCCTCTGCTGGACTCTGAATTTCTCCCAGTCCTCTGGTATGCTACTTTTTCTGGCTAATCTGTATGCTTCATCTTTTGTTTTAATACTATCCTTGATTTCCCTTGTTAGCCACGGATGCACTACCTTTCCTGGTTTGTTCTTTTGCCAAACTGGGATAAACACTTGTTGTAGTTCATCCATGCGACCTTTAAATGCCTTCCATTGCATGTCCACCGTCAACCCTTTCAGCATCAATTGCCAGTCTATCTTGGACAATTCACGCCTCATACCCTCAAAGTTACCTTTCTTTAAGTTCAGAACACTTGTTTCTGTATTGACTTTGTCACTCTCCATCCTAATGAAGAACTCCACCATATTATGATCACTCTTGCCCAAGGGGCCTCGCACAACAAGACTGCTAACTAACCCTTCCTCATTACTCAATACCCAGTCTAGAATGGCCTGCTCTCTCGTTGGTTCCTCGACATGTTGGTTTAGAAAACCATCTCGCAAACATTCCAAGAAATCCTCTTCCTCAGCACCCCTGCCAGTTTGGTTCACCCAATCTATATGTAGATTGAAGTCACCCATTATAACTGCTGCACCTTTAGTGCATGCATTTCTAATTTCCTGCTTGATGCCATCCCCAACCTCACTACTGCTGTTAGGTGGCCTGTACACAACTCCCACTAGCGTTTTCTGCCCCTTAGTGTTTCGCAGCTCTACCCATAGCGATTCCACATCCTCCGAGCTAATGTCCTTCCTTTCCATTGCGTTAATCTCCTGTCTAACCAGCATCGCTACCCCACCTCCTTTTCCTTTCTGTCTATCCCGCCTGAATATAGAATATCCCTGGATATTGAGCTCCCAGCCCTGGTCACCCTGGAGCCAAGTCTCCGTAATCCCAACTACATCACAATCATTAACAACAATCTCCACATTTAATTCATCCACCTTATTCCGAATACTCCTTGCATTGAGACACAAAGCCTTCAGGCTTGTTTTTATAACACTCTTGCCCCTTATATAATTATATAGCAAAGTGGTCCTTTTTGATTTTTGCCCTGGATTTGTCTGCCTGCCACTTTTACTTTTCACCTTGCTACCTATTGTTTCTACCCTCACTTTATACCCCTCTGTCTCTCTGCTCTTGTTCCCATCCCCCTGCCATATTAGTTTAAATCCTCCCCGACAGCACTAGCAAACACTCCCCCAAGGACATTGGTTCCATTCCAGCCCAGGTGCAGACCGTCCTGTTTGTGCTGGTCCCACCTCCCCCAGAACTGGTTCCAATGTCCTAGAAATTTGAATCCCTCCCCCTTGCACCATTTTTCAAGCCACGTATTCATCTGTAATATCCTCCTATTTCTACTCTGACTAGCACGTGGCACTGGTAGTAATCCAGAGATTATTACCTTTGAGGTCCTACTTTTAAGTTTATCTCCTAGCTCCCTAAATTCACCTTGTAGGACCTCATCCCGTTTTGTACCTATATCATTGGTGCAAATGTGCACCACGACAACTGGCTGTTCACCCTCCCCCTTCAGAATGTTCTGCAGCCGCTCTGAGACATCCCTGACCCTTGCACCAGGGAGGCAACATACCATCCTGGAGTCTCGTTTGCGACCGCAGAAACGCCTATCTATTCCCCTTACAATCGAATCCCCTATCACTATAGCCCTTCCACTCTTTTTCCTCCCCTCCTTTGCCGCAGAGCCACCCACGGTGCCATGAACTTGGCTGCTGCTGCCTTCCCCTGATGAGGCATCTCCCCCAACAGTATCCAAAATGGTATATCTGTTTAGGAGGGAGGTGACCGCAGGGGACTCCTGCACTACCTTCTTTATGCTACGCTGGCTAGTGGCCACCCTTTCCCTTTTTGTCTGCTTAACCTTTACCTGTGGTGTAGCCAACTCACTAAATGTGCTATTCACGACTTTCTCAGCATTGCGGATGCTCCAGAATGAATCCAACCGCAGCTCCAACCATTCAATGCGGTCTACCATGAGCTGCAGCTGGACACACTTCCTGCACACGTAGTCATCAGGGACACCGTCAGTATCCCTGATTTCCCACATGCTACAGGATGAGCAAACCACGGGGCCGATCTCAGCTGACATGGCTTACCCTTTATATTAACTCAAATCCCTTAAATTAAATTAAATTAAATCAAATCAAGCTCACTAGAACAATGGAGGTTGAGTGGTGAACTTAGAGGTTCACAAAATAACAAGGGGCATAATCAGAATCTTTGTCCTGGGTAGGGGTGTTTAAAATGAGAGGGCACAGGTTTAAAGGGAGAAGGGTTCAAGTCCGGGCTCTGGCTGGGCTACTCAAGGACATTCACAGGCTTGTCACAAAGCCACTCCTGCGTTGTCTTGGCTGTGTGCTTAGGGTCATTGTCATGTTAGAGCAAACTTACTCAACAACCCATTACATTTTTGTCTAGGACATTGCAGGGTATATAGCAAGGACTTAAAGAGTATTGATGTAAGCACAGATTTGGGGGTCAATGTCCATAGTATATTCAAAGTGCCTTGCTTAACAGTAGGATAGGATAATGAAAAAGTAATTTAGTTTGTTTGCCTTCATTCCCCAAAGCATTGAGCATAAGAGTTAGGAACTCTCATGATGCAGTTGTACAAAGCAGTGGTGAGATCATACTTGTACAGTTGTACTATGTACAGTTCTAGCTGCCACACAACATGAATGACGTGGCAATAATAGAGAGACGACAGAAAAGACTTCCCAAGATGCTGTCTGGAATAGAGGAATGTAGTTATAATGAGACATGGGTTTATTCTCACTAGAACAATGGAGGTTGAGTGGTGAACTTAGAGGTTCACAAAATAACAAGGGGCATAATCAGAATCTTTGTCCTGGGTAGGGGTGTTTAAAATGAGAGGGCACAGGTTTAAAGGGAGAAGGGTTCAAGTCCGGGCTCTGGCTGGGCTACTCAAGGACATTCACAGGCTTGTCACAAAGCCACTCCTGCGTTGTCTTGGCTGTGTGCTTAGGGTCATTGTCATGTTAGAGCAAACTTACTCAACAACCCATTACATTTTTGTCTAGGACATTGCAGGGTATATAGCAAGGACTTAAAGAGTATTGATGTAAGCACAGATTTGGGGGTCAATGTCCATAGTATATTCAAAGTGCCTTGCTTAACAGTAGGATAGGATAATGAAAAAGTAATTTAGTTTGTTTGCCTTCATTCCCCAAAGCATTGAGCATAAGAGTTAGGAACTCTCATGATGCAGTTGTACAAAGCAGTGGTGAGATCACACTTGTACAGTTGTACTATGTACAGTTCTAGCTGCCACACAACATGAATGACGTGGCAATAATAGAGAGACGACAGAAAATACTTCCCAAGATGCTGTCTGGAATAGAGGAATGTAGTTATAATGAGACATGGGTTTATTCTCACTAGAACAATGGAGGTTGAGTGGTGAACTTAGAGGTTCACAAAATAACAAGGGGCATAATCAGAATCTTTGTCCTGGGTAGGGGTGTTTAAAATGAGAGGGCACAGGTTTAAAGGGAGAAGGGAGAAATTTAAAGGAGATCTCAGGGGGTGGTGAAAAATTGAAACAAGTTGCTTAGATGAGATGCTTAGATACTTTGATGGGAAATGCAAGAGGAATAGTCCTAATATCGGCAAATGTGATCAGCGTAGATAGGCATGAATTAGGTGGACCGTAAGGGCCCTTTTATGTGCTGTAGTTTCTATAATTCTAACTTTAGATTTTTCCTTAAAGGTCAGTCTTCACAAACGTTTTATACTGCAGATAGTTTTCAAGAGAGTTACTCTAGATATAGCTCTTAGGGCTAAGGGAATCAAGGGATATGGGGAAAAAGCCAGAACGGGGTACTGATTTTGGATGATCAGCCATGATCATATTGATCATGGCTTGAAGGGCCGAATGGCCTACTCCTGCACTTATTTTCTATGTCTACACATGGAAGATACAGTCCGATCTTCGGATTGCCGATAATGGATTTCCATCAATTCCATTATTACATCCAAAAGGAATTTGAATGTTTTTGCTATTCACAAGGAATACCACAATTGGTGTCAACTTCTGATTATAAGGAGTGTTCTTATAAATAGTATTTAAATTTATACTTATCTTGAAACTACAGGCCATACCAGTTCCAATATACCATACAGTATACTTAACTTGCTGTGGACCACCCACAACACATTTTCATTAGTCTGAACTGATTTGGAATCAAGAGCAGGCTTAAGGGATAAAAGGAAAAAAAAACTAAACCACCAAAAATCCAGCTGCATAAACAGAACATGCAAGGACAGTCATAAACCACGCCAGTTGAAATTGGATTTCTAACCGTGATTGATCTCTAATCAATATTCCAAACTTCATACTGAGTGCTGTCCACCATCACATGTTGGAAAACATCGCTAGGTACGGGAAAACGGTGGGAACAATACTTTTCGAGTGAAGTAAATCAACACTAATCGAGTAGAGCTAACCAATTTAGGTAACACTTGATAACTCTTCCAACACCAAGTAGATTAAACAATAATGATTATTTATTAATAATGTTAGCTACTAAAATCTGCTTTGCTATGTTTTGTGTGTAGAATTCTCTTTGTGGCAGAGACAGGTGAGAGTGCCGAACTCCTCAAGTCAATACACATGTTATCCTGAGTAAAAACATTACCTGAACTACAGTGTGAAGTTGTTTGTTATCCAGGAATTTTAACAGAAATTCCAAGGCTTTGTTATCCTTTTCCGCAAGAATGCTCAGATTCTGAATGGCAAGCTGTGCATTCTTCATCTTCATCTGAATGAGCCCATGCCTGGACATGGCAGCTTCATCATTAAGTGGTTGCCCAAAATTCTCCTGCAGATGTTTCAAGGCATCATCATACATTTCTGCAGAAAGAAAAGATTCGCATGTATTGATTTCCAGCATTGATGATAATAGTTTACATAAATCAGGGCATTTATAATCATTTAGAGGCTACAATAAAGATTTGTTTGAGAATATTAATGAAAATTTCTCCAATTTCTAAAGGAGGTCTCTCACAATTACTTTGTGTGAATACATAAAAATTGATGGAGTTGTAGATTGTGATGAAGATTGTATATGGATAGAGCCGGACATAGATCGGCTAGGTAATTGTGATGAGCAATGCTGTAAGGAATTTAATGCAGGTAAGTGCAAGGTAATGCAATTAGAGGACCCAAATGTTCGCAAAGGCAGGAGAATGGGGTTGGGAGGGAAAAATATATCAGCCATGATCGAATGGCACATAGACTGGATGGGCCGAATGGCCTAATTCTGCACCGATGACGCGGTCTTGTAAAGTGCATCGAGAGACTGGTGATGGCGCACATTGCATCCAGCCTCCTAGACAGTCTTGATCCACTGCAGTTTGCCTAACGTCGCAACAGGTCCACAGTGAACGCCATTTCCCTGGCCTAAACTCACCTCTGGGAAATCTAGGTAACAAGGACACCAACGTCTTTATTGACTTTAGCTCCACCTTCAACATCATAATCCCATCCAAACTTATCTTCAACCTCTGGGACCGAGGAATCTGCTTTCCCCTCGACCACTAGGTGCTCAACTTTCTGCCCACAGATCACAATCAGTGAGGATAGGTGATAACACTCCTCCAAAATAATTCTCAACACCAGTGCCGTGCATGGCTGCACTCTTAGTCCCCCACTATACTCCCTGTACACTCATGACTGTGCGGCCAAATTCGGCTCCAACTCCTTCTGCAAGTTTACAAATTACATCACTATGGTGGGCTGGATTAACAACACCAGTAGTTGGTGTTGGAAGGAGAGAATTAGTAACATGGTTTCAGGACAACAACTTTCTTTCAATGTCAGTAAAACAATGGAGTTGGTTATCAATTTCACAAAGTGTGGAGGAGTACATGCCTCAATCAGCATCAGTGATGAAGTGGAAATGGTTGAGCACTTCAAATCCCATGGCACAAATATTACCAACCATGTTAATGTGACGGTGAACGACCAACCATGTTAATGTGACAGCCAAGATGGCGCACTAATGCCTCTACTTCCTCAGAAGACTGAGGAAATTCAGCAGATCTCCAAAGACTCTTACAACTTCTACAGATGCACCACAGAAAGCATACTGTGAGGTTGCATCACAGCTTACTTTGGGAACTCTGCCCAAGATTGTAAGAAATTGCAGAGTTGGGAATGTAGCCCAGTTCATCACACAGACCAAACTCCCCAACAATAACTCCATCTGCACTTCAGGTTGCTTTAAGAAATCAAAGACGTCCCACCCTGGTTATTCCTTCTTCTCCCTGCTACTGTTGGGCATAAGATACAGAAGCTTGAAAGTGCGCACCACCAGACTCAGAAACAGCTTCTTCCCCTCTGCTACCATGCTACTGAATTGCACCTAGCATAAGTTAGGGTAAAGTTTCCCTTCTATGTCATTCCGGACATTAGACTTGGTCTCAGGAATTGTTGCATTACAATCCTGTATTCTGCACTCTATCTTTTTCTTTGTCTTCATGGGAATACTTGAGTGCGGCTTGATCTTATTTATGTATAGTATTATCTGAATTGATCGGAAAGCATGCAGCAAAAGCTCATCACTGCAACTCGGTACACCTTATAATAAACCTTGCAAAAGAGAGTTCAGAAGACATTCTCCTGGATATTGTCTGGAGGGCCCTTCATTAAAAGGAGAGAATGGACAGCTGGGTTTATTCTCACTGTAATATAAGAGGCTGAGCGTGACCTCATTGAGGTTTATAACATTATGAGGGCCATTAATTGGTTTATTCTGAATATTTTTCCTCCAGGTCGGTGGAGTCAAGAACTAGAGGGCACAGGTTTAGCTGAGGGGAGAGAAATTTAAAGGTGATCTCAGAGGCACATTTTTGGCAAATTGAATATCTGGAACAATGTGCCAGAGGTGATGGTAGAGGGAGATAATATTAACTTTTAAAAGGCATTTGGACAAGTTCTGAGATAGGAAAGTCGAGAGTGATCCAGGCCTAAGTGTGAATAAAAGGATTTCACCGAGATACATATCATGGTCAGCATGGCTGAGGCTTGCCCATAAAGCCCATTTCTTTGCTGTAGTTTTTTAATGATTCTAATTGGCTTCTTGCAAGTCTATTTTATATAAAGTGATCCCTGTTATCAGTGCCTGAACATATTGAAAAAAAAACGATTGTTACCTTTTGCAATCAATATATCAATGTACAGGATGTGCCAGGTTGAATTTTTCCCATTGATCAAGAGTAGAGATTGGCCAATTGCAGGTAGATTAACATCATCTTCACTGATCTTTTCCTTGACATCCACCATTCCAGTCAGGGTATTAACACAATATTCATGCAGCCAACAGCAAATCAGACTTTGAGCTTCCTGCTTCAGAGATGAAATTTCTTGTATGGCCAACTTCTGATCTCTTTGCAAGGCTTCTGCAATGTCCTGAATTGCTTCCTGTTAGTTAAAGGAAAAGGATCGTGGATACACTATATTCAAAAGCTTAAGAAATGAAAAGAGTTCACATGATGAGTCAGTGTTAGTGTTGTTACAACTTACATTTGTACATTTGCTAATGCACAAAACGTTCCTCATGTTTTGACAAAATCTAATATCAAGCAGTGAGAATTAACGGGATCAAAGGCTTGGTTGGAGATGGGCTTGATGATACTAAAGGAGGTCAGAAATAAAAGGTAGAGAAGTTTGCGTTAGGAAATCCAAAGTTTAGGGTCTGGGTGGCTATAACAATGGCCTCTAATGGGGATTATTAAAATTGATGCGTAAAAATTAAAGACTAAAGAACAGTACAAATAACTTGGCGGATTGAAAGGATTGAATAGCTTGGAGGGTTGGAGGAAGAGATGACAGGACAGGAAAGGTCAGGACAGGACAGGAAATGGTAAAAAAATTATTGGAGAAGCGTAGGATTGCCAGCATGGCTTTGTGTAGGGGGTAATTATGAGTTTGATTGAGATTTATTTTGAGGTGGTGACTTAGATGCTTGATGAGGGCAAGTCAGTGGATGTTATATACATGAACTTTAGACAACCCTTGATAAGGTCCCTCATGGCAAACTGGTCCAGAAGACTATCACAAGGGATCAAAGTTTGTACATTGGAAACAAAATTGACTCAGAAGATAGAGGGTAATGGTGGCGGGCGGTTTTCTAAAATGAAGTTTGTGACTAGTGGTGTTCCGTTAGGATCAGTGCTGGGATTTATATTAGTAAGTTTGCAGCCAACACAAAAATTGGTGGAGTTGTGGATAGTTGGGAAAGTTGCCAAAGGATATCGAAGGACAGATTTATTGGAAATTTGGACAGAGAAATGGCAGACAGAATTTAATCTGGACAAATGTGAGGTGACACATTTAGGAAAGTCAAACGCAAGAGCAAAATAAACAGTAAATGGCAGGGCCCTTAGCAACACTGATGTCCAGAGGTATCTTTTGGTGCAAGTCTACAGCTAACTGAAAGTGGAAACAATACAGGTGGATACAATGGTAAAAGCAGCATACAGCACTTTTGTCTTCATCGGTCAGGGATGGAGTATCAAAAGTCAGGAAGTTATGTTGCAGCTGTATAAACATTGGGGCTAGGCCACACTTGGAACATTTTGTGCAGTTCTGGTCACCATAAAAAAGATATGGAGACAAGATGTACAGAAGTGGTCCACTGGGACTTTGCAGAGATTGAAGTTTTTTAGCTATTGGAGTCTGGTGATAAGCGTCTTATTTAGCTACAAGGCTGGAGAAAATTTGTTTTTTTTCTCTCTAGTAAAGGAGGTTGAGGAATAACCTGATAGAAGTATCATGTTGGTTAAAAAGCATCATTGTTCACAGAGACATGGTGGGCCACAGGGCCCCTTACTGCGCGATATCATTTTATGTTCTATGTTACCATCTTAGGTCCCAACACGTACTGCAGCCCATTTCCCCCCCACAGATGCTATCTGACACAGTGAGTTTCTCAAAGTCAGATATTTGCTCATGATCCCAGCATCTATAGGCCACCTGTGTAGAAAGAGCCATCGACTTGCACAGTGAATGTGTAATGCAGATGTTTCTGTTATGTGCAAAGGCTTACACAATGTAAAATGTGTATAGCTTTGCATTTGTATGCATAATTCCTGACCTGCAACTCATTAACACATTAAGTAGTTTTGGTGTGGATCAATTTATTTCATGCGCAAACAACACACCCAAGGTATCAGCAGTTGATGATTGGCCGAGTTAAGAAACAGATGCATATCAGAAAGCATACATACATGCATAGCTTGAAACATAAACTGCTATGCACACAACCACAATTATAACAGCGATGGATCAAGGTGAATACCTGCAGACTCTGAAAGACTTCAGTTCTGAAAACAGGTTAGTCAAGAGGAGTCAAGTGTTTTATTGTCCTATGTCCAGAAATGGAACAATGAAATTCTTACTTGTAGAAGCACAACAGATATAGTAAACATATTAAATATATATAAATAACAGAAAATAAATAGACAATAACAGTGCAAGTTCAAACATAATGTCCCCAAGTCTATGTAGTTCGGAGTCTATTTGGAGGGTGTAGTGTTTAATAGCCTGATGGTTGTAGGGAAGAAGCTGTTCCTGAACCTGGACATTGTAGTTTTTAGGCTCCTATACTTTCTTCCTGATGGCTGGAGTGAAATGAATGTGGTGTGAGTCTCTGAAGACGCTGGCTGCTTTTTGAGGTGGCGTCTCAAGGTAGCATCTCTTGTAGATCCCTTTCATAGTGGGGAGGTCAGTACCCATGATAGACTAGGCAGTGGACTACATTTTGCAACCTTCTTCATTCCTGGGCATTCAAGTTGCTGAACTAGGCCATCATGCAATCTGTCAAGATGCTCTCAACTGTACATCTGTAGACGCCAAGACAGTATTCGTTGACATTTCGAATCTCCTCAATCTTCTACAGAAGTAGAGGCGTTGATGGGCTTTCTTTATCATTACATCAATGTGCTGGGTCCTGCACAGATCTTCAGACATATGCACGCCCAGGAATTTAAAGCTTTTGACTCTCCACCACCGTCCCGTCGATGAAGACAGGTTTGTGGATCCTTGTTCTTCCACTTGAAGTCCACATCAATTCCTTGGTCTTACTGACGTTGAGAGCAAGGTTGTTGTTCTGGCACCATTTAGTCAGTCAGTTATTTAATCAAAACTAATTTCACTGGAGTATGTAAGATTGTAGACATGATATCTTAAATAAGAAATGAAAAAAAGCTAATGCAAGAATGACAAAAATAGTCAGTATAAGCATAAAATGTATATACAGGAGTTTAGATGCGGCACAAGAGATCTTTCGCAACAGATATAAAATGTTAAATCCACATATTAAGATTATATTTTCAAACCGAGTCTCTGAAACAACAGTACAAACCTTAGGGGAAAAAAACATTAGTAATTGATCGGGATTGTTTTCATTAATCACAGCCACATAAGAGAATTCAAATTACCTTTTGCTTATTTAGGACTACATACATGAAGGCACGTCCACATCTTGCATGCACATGGGCTGGGTTTGCCTTTAAGATGGTGCCAAAGTCAAAGATTGCTGTTTTCTTCTGATTAAGATATGCATAGCATCGAGCTCTGGTGAGTAATGAAGCTTCATCAATACCCCCTAGAATAATACAAATATAATGTTTCAGAGCTTTACAAAAATTAAATTTTAAAGTAACACTTGGCTGAGCCAGACACCTTGTGTCACGTTTACTCCAGAAGCCCCTTTTACCTACATTCTCACCAATCATAACCCGTGTGCAGATAAGGCCAATTAGTGCGTCTGACCTTGGAGTTGTTATTGAGCTCTTGTGGCTGGACCTACTCGTGAGGTTGCTGGCGAGTCGCCAGCGGTGACAGGCTGTATGCAAAACCAACGTGGGCGTGAAGGTGCCACAACTTTGTTTTCAAAAATTGAATTAGTTGCCAGAAAAATTTGGCAAGAATATTATTTGAACAACCTTGCCATCTTTAAATATCCATGAAAATTATTGTTGAATTTTGCAGTGTTATTCATTTTAATGGAAGGGAATCGTTGAAGCCCATCCAGACGTTTTGATTCTGCCTCGGCGATGGTGTGTTTGTTAAGTGATTTGACTATGAGTGTGTCATAGTGGTGTCAGTCTATAAACAACAACAGAAGTTGCATCTTCTTTGACTTTCAGAAGGGATTGGATCATATAACCTCTCAAATATTCCTTTTACATTGGCAATAATTTAGCATTTTTAATCAATCTGTAAATCATTCATTTATTCACAAAATGCTGGAGTAACTCAGCAGGTCAGGCAGCATCTCGGGAGAGAAGGAATGGGTGATGTTTTGGGTTGAGACCCTTCAAACCATTTTGCTTTGCTCCCACTCCTTTCTCGATTAAAAAATAAATTAAAGTTCATAAGAGTATCTGAAGTTAATTCAAAGGTTCAAAAGGGAGGGAGATAATAAGACAACAAGGGACTAAAGTTCTCATCTCCACTTTTATATTGGAGAACAAGTTACCAGTAGTCAATAGTCAATAGTCAATTTATTTGTCACATACACATAAATGTGCAGTGAAATGAAAAATTACCCGCAGTTCAACAATAAGACCAATAAGAATAATCAATAAAAATGCAATAACACACACAATCATAACCAACACCAAACAAAAGAAACATCCATCACAGTGAGTCTCCTCCAGTCCTCTCCTCACTGTGATGGAAGGCCAGAATGTCTTTTTCTCTTCCCCTGCCGTCAAGTGTGAATCCTTGGTATGTTGTAATGCTTTGGTTTAATTTGATGTAGCATTCTGGATACAATTTCTGTTGTTTATTGACTGACCACCACTATGACACAGCTATAATAGAACATAGAACAGTGCAGCACAGAAAAAGGCTTTTCAGCCCCTAATGCTTGTGCCGATCACTTATCTACTTGAAAATAACCCATATCCCTCCATTTTCCTCATATAAAAAAGCCTCTTAAAAACCACTATCATATCTGCCTCAACCACCAACCCTAGCAGCATATTCCAGGCACTCACCACTCATTGTGTAACAAGGTTGCCCTGCATATCCCCTTTAAACTTTGCCCTTCTCACCTTAAGGAGATGCACTGTTGTACTTGAATTTTCAATTCTGGGAAATAAGGATTCTGAATGTTAATCCTATCTTTCCCTCTCATAAAATGTTATATACTTCTATCAGGTCTCCCCGCAATCCCCGGTGTTCCAGAGAAAACAATCCAGCCTGTCCATCTCTCCCAGTAGCTAACACCCCGTAATCCAAGCATCATTCTGGTAAACCTCCTCTACACCCTTTCCAAAGCCTCCACATTCTTCTTGTAATGGGACAACCAGTACTGCACACATTACTCCAAATGCGGCCTTAAAGTCCTAAAAGCCGCATCATGACTTCCTGACTCATAC
Source organism: Rhinoraja longicauda (assembly GCF_053455715.1). Taxonomy (NCBI): domain Eukaryota; kingdom Metazoa; phylum Chordata; class Chondrichthyes; order Rajiformes; family Arhynchobatidae; genus Rhinoraja; species Rhinoraja longicauda. Next base: position 3,068,083 of record NC_135982.1, on the reverse strand, counting down.
TCAGTGCCCTGACCTATGAAAGCAAGCACCCCATATGCCTTCTTTACCACTCTGCCTAATTGTGTTGCCATGTTCAGGGAGTTATGGACTTGGACCCTAAGATCCCTCTGTACATCACTGCTGTTAAGGGTGCAACACCTCACATTAAACTCCATCTGCCATTTCTTTGCCTATTTCTGTAGTTGATTTACATCCTGCTGTATACTTTACAGCCTTCCTCACAGTCCCCGACCCCAGCAATCTTGGTGTCATCTGCAAATTTAATAGCCAATCCGTCTATGTTTATGTCCAAGTCATCTATATAAATGCAACACAACCCTCAGTCTTCTATCGGTAAATTAGGTCCGAATCGATATGGTGAAGTCAGTGTTAATCTTCTAGATCAACCTACAATAGGGAACTTTATCAAAAATCCATGTTGTCAACATCCATTGCCCTACTCTCATCAATCACATTTGTCACCTCATCAAAAAATCTGATCAAGTTAGATAACGTGGCATTATCTTGCTTTTCCAACTGAATGCCTCAGCATGGCGATCTTCATTTTTGGAATGTATTATAAAAGGATTTGATTTGAGATAATGGACAAAATGTGAATTAATCATACACTTTAACTAACAATATGTTCACCAAGACCCCAGCCATACAAAAATTGCTAGTCTTATTTTCCCATCATTAAATGCAGCTAATTTATTAGTGTTTGGAAGCATCTCCGACAGCTGAGATGCATTACATAAAACTGAAGCATTTCTCTCATTAGCCAGCTGTTAAAAACTACTCAAATTCAAACAAGGCCATAATCACTGACATTGGCAGATAAGAGAACAATTCAATTTCCATTCTATTGGCTTCCGTTTTGTTTTGATTAAATGCTTCAAATTCAAAAGCTATGTGCAGCTAGTAATTAGATTGTGGCCCAGTCATAAAAGAGTGGGTGATTGATGGTTCAGATTAAAGCTACAAGGACAATGACCCAACTATTTGCATGGTTTGCAGGCTAGCCCCTCACCTTCAATCCAACATAAATTTGAGCTTGTCCAGAAGTACATTCTCCACTTCCTGACACATTCACCCATGATCCCTGTGCTCACTGACCAGAAACAGCCCCCAGTCGATCAATGCTTCAATCTTTAAGTAATTATCCTGGTGTTCAAAGCCCTTCATAGCCTTCCTTATCTCTAATCTCTTTTAGCCCTGTAACACTGTTCCTCCTGCCTAGCCTCTAGTGCTTTCCCCACTTCCTTTAGCCCACCCTCGGCAACAATTTTCTGACTTCTGCGTCCTCATTCCTTTCTCAACCCTTGTAAGAATAAATTAAAATATAACGCAACATCCATTTTAATCTAAAAACAGCAATTATTATGCCATTCGGCAGGTGTCCCAGACACCCGATGGGAGGCCTCATTTCAAGTCACAACCGATCAATCATTGCTGTTTAGTGTGGCAAGCTTAGTGAATTATTTTGGTACCAGTGTTACTCATTAATACAGATTTCATCAGATTAAAATTGAGACTGCTATTGCAGATAGTATTGAAAAACTTATTTCTCCACAGCCCAATTTAACAGTCTATAAGTCACTAATTGTAGTTCAACCAGCTGCATTCACCCACCCACATTGAAGCCATTAGAGAGCGAGAATGATTGCTTAGAGCTTCTTTTCCATTCAATATTATGGTATACCAGACCTGGACCTGTTGGGCCCAAACCTCTCCTCCCCCCTCCCCTCCATCCCTCCATCCCCCCCACCCCCCCTAGGAGATAGATTTAAACTTTAAAATGTGAATAACTTAAAAAATATAACACCGATTTCAATGAAACTTCTTCCGTTGGCACCAAAGGTACGACAGTGAGTAAGGTGGGCCTAAAATTGTCGTGCTATCGTGTACCGTTTTGGCTGTGGTTCAGGAACAAACAAACAAACGAGAGTTTTTGTATATAGATAATCAATAATAATTCCATGATTTCAAGCAGAGGTGGAGGAAAAGCAATATAATTTCAAGAATGACACAAAGTTGTGCTGTGACTCATGGGGTCAGGCAGACCTGCTGAGTTACTCCAGCATTTTGTGCCTTTTTTGGTAAATCAGCATCTGCAGTTCCTTGTGTGTACAATATAATCCCAAGTCAGTATGTGTAGGAAAGAACTGCAGATGCTGGTTTAAGGTAGACACAAAATGCTGGAGTAACTCAGCGGGATAGGCAGCATATCTGGAGAGAAGGAATGGGACTGAAGAAAGGTCTCGACTCGAAACATCACCCATTCCTTCTTTCCAGAGATGCCGCCTGTCCCGTTCAGTTACTCTAGCATTTTGTGTAGTCCCAAGCCAGTCTGTGTTTTGGGTGGAAAATGAGATGGCACAGCTTCCATGTGCCTACTGCACTTGTTCTGGTGGCAGAGTTCAAGAGTTTGGGAGGTGCTGACTTATAGAGTGTGACATACATGACGTAGATAGCATACACTGCTGCCACAGTGGGGAAGAGGTGGGTGGAGTGAAAGTTCAGATGATAGATGGCTTGCCTAGCAAGTGGCTGCTGTGACCCAAGTAATACAGAGCTTCTTGAATCTTGCAGGATCAATACTCCTCCAGCCAACAGGACAGTCGTCCATTACACTCCTGATTTGTGACTCTACTTGGTGGGAAGGCAAAGGAACATCCAGAGGCAGGTCACTGGCAACAGAATAACCATTTCCTCGGGTACCTGGTCTGTAACCAAGGTAATTTTCTTAATTTTATGATCAAGTGATTTAGAATTATGCAATAACCAGCAAACATAACAACTCCAACCTTAAGATCAAAGGACAATGCTTGGGCCTGGGCACTTGCAAGAGTTCCTTAAGAAAATGGCCTACTCCTGAAAAACAACATCTCCAACAACCACAACCATCTTCTTTCAATTTACTCCAACCACTGGAAAGTTCTTCCCAATAACCCCCACCCCTCAAACTAACAGCCCACAATACCCAATCCCTTCAGTTTTTCAAGGTTCCTTGATTGCACATTTGGTCAAAGTAACATTTACTAGAAAAGTATATGTGGTGGCTGAGCAAGACCAAGTCGAGTTTTGATCGCATGGGATCCAGGGAGAGCTTGTTGATGGGATAGGGATTTAGCTTGAACGAAGGAAGCAGAGGATGATGGTGAAAAGTTGTTATTTGGATTACACGCCTGTGACTAGTGGTGTGCCTCAGGGATCACTGGGCCCATTGTTTGTAGTTGTGTCAAAGGTTGCAGGGGGAAGGCAGGGGAATGAGATTGGGAAGGGTAAATAGATCAGCTGCGATCGAATGGCAGAGCAGACTCGATGGGCCAAATGGTCTAATTGTGCTCCTATGTCTTATGGTTTATATCAATGATTTGGATGAGAATGTATAAGGCATAATTAGTAGGTTTGCAGATGACACTAAAGTGGGTGGTATTGTCGATGGTGAAGATAGATATCAAAAATTAGAGCAGAATTTTGATATGTTGGGCAAATGGGCCAAGGATTAGATAATGAAGTTTAATGCAGGTAATGCAAGGTATTGCCATTTGGGAAGTCAAACTAGGGCAGGGTGTTCACATTGAATGGGAAGGCCCAGGGAAGTGTTATCGGGCAAAGGAATTCAGGAGGGCAGCTACATAGTTCCTTGAAAGTGTCATCACAGGTAGATAGGATGGTCAAGAAGGCTTTCAGTACATTGACCTTCATCAGTCAGGGTACTGAATTTAGAAGTTGAGATGTTAAGTTACAGTTCAGTTTTGGTATTTGTGCTATAGGAAGGTTGTTGTTAAGCTGGAAAGAGTGTAGAGAAGATTTACAAAGATGTTGCCAGGACATGAGGACCTGAGCTAACGGGAGAGGTGGGCAGACTAGGACTTTATTCCCTGGAGAGCAGGAGGCCAAGAGGTGATCTGAGAGGTGTATAAGATCGTGAGAGGAATAGATAGGGTGAATGCAGTTGTTTACCCAGAGTAGGGGAATCAAGAACCAGAGGACTTAGGTTTAATGTGAAAGGAGAAAGATTTAATAGGAACCCAAGGGGCACTTTTTCCTCACTAGAGGATGGTGGGAATATGGAATAAGCTGTCAGAGGAGGTAGTTGAGGCAGGTACTGTATCATATCATATCATATATATACAGCCGGAAACAGGCCCTTTCGGCCCACCAAGTCCGTGCTGCCCAGCGATCCCCGTACATTAACACTATCCTACACCCACTAGGGACAATTTTTTACATTTACCCAGCCAATTAACCTACATACCTGTACGTCTTTGGATCACCAAGACATTTGGACAGCTACATGGATAGGAAAGGTCTAGGAGAATATGGGCCAATTGCAGACTAATGGGACTAATGTAGATTGGTGTCTTGGTCGGCATGGACAAGATTGGCCTAAGGGCCCGTTTCCGTGCTGTAGGACTCTATGAGCAGAGTTCATTGTCATATGCATACATATGGTGAGATAGGTATAATAAAAACTTGCAGCAGCATCACAGGCACATAGACTCAGACAAACACATAGGAACATAAATGACAATTTTTGAAAAGAATAAAGTAAAAAGAAAAAAAATTGTGCAAAAGAAAAAACATTAGTGCAAAACAATCAGAAAACAAAAGTCCTGGGTACTACAGGAGAAGTTTCACGGTGCTCTATTGCTCTGGTGCTCAGGTACGATCAAAGATACTAGAGTAAAACAAGATGGACCACTCCGTTGAAATCGCCTATACTGAAGTGTAGTACGCAAAGGAGCCATTTTAGTAGGCAAAACCCACCGTTCGCTATGCCTCTCGCAGTGTAATCAGTGTTTTGGGGGAACAGTATGTGTGATTATACCATTAAAATGCAGAATATATCTCATCTATCAATTCACAGATTTTTGTTATTTTTCTTTTTAAATGTTTCTGCAAGTTTCTGCCTACTAAAATGGCGTCATGACATACTACTGTTTTTAGGGTTGAGTGGTTTATCTTGTTCCTCTAGAATCTTTGGGTATGATAAAAGTTGTGTGGGTGAATTCAGGGACCTGATAGTTGTAGGAAAGTACCAGCTCTTGAACTTGGTGGTATCTGACTTCAGGCTTCAGTTCCTCCTGCCCGATGGTAGCAGAGAGAAAGGAAGGGGGCGATGGCATAGATGTCGGGGATCATTCATGAAAGATGTTGCCTTCTTGAGGCAGTGTAAATGTTTTCAACAATGGGGTGGGCTGTGCCTGTGATTGACTGGGCTTAGTCCATCACTCTCTGCAGCCTCTTGTGTTCCTGAGCGTTGGAATTGCCATACCAGGCTGTGATGCAACTAGTTAGGTTACTTTCTATAGTTTATCTGCAGAGGTTTGTAAATGTGGTGACATGCCCAATTTTATCAAACTATTTGAAGTAGAGAAGCTTGCACACCTTTATCGTGGTTACTTCTATGCACTGACATGGAATTTATATCCAGGAATTTGAAGCTGCTATCCCTCTCCACCTCCAATGAAAACTTGTTTCTGGTTTCACAACTTCCCTTTCTGAAGTCAATTGGTTCTTTTGCCTGGAAGACAACGAGCGATAGGTTGCCATTGTGGCATCTCTCAACCAGTTATTCCAGCCCCCTCCAGCGCACTTACTTATTTCCACTCAAGATTCAGCCAACCACAGTGGGGTCATCAGTGAATTTATAGCTGGCATTGGAGCTTTGCATTGCCACAAAGTCAAGGGTGCAAAGAGAGTAGGGGTCTAAGCACACAACTTTGAGGTGCAACGGTGTTGATGGTCAGTGAAGAGATGTTACCGATCAACGTTGATTGAGGTCTGCTAATGCGGAAGTTAAGGATCCAGTTGCAAAAGGCAGTACAGGGCCTATTTAGCACTATTACCTCTGTCATATGTCCTGCCCCCAGTACCAGCTTAGTTGGGTCCCCTGCTAAGTGCGAAGAATTCTCTAAATTTTTCACTAGCAAAGTTGAGAACATTAGAATGAATATTTCCCCTCCCACCCGTGACCTAGCTGTCTCACTGGTCTGTTCGTCTAAATTGGACTGTTTCCAACCCCTCACTCTATCCTCCCTTGCAAAGCTTGTCTCCGCTATGAAACCTGCAACCTGCCCCCTTGACGCTGTCCCCACTGCCGTTCTGAAGGATGTCATTGCAATAGCCGGTCCCAGCATCCTCTCTATCAACAGTTCTCTAGCCACTGGCACTGTTCCAACCTGTTTCAAGCACACGGTGGTCCAGCCCCTCCTGAAAGAACCTAACCTAGACCCCACCTTGCCTAGCACTACAGACCCATTTCCAAACTGCCATTCCTGTCAAAGGTCCTTGAAAAGGTAATTCTAAATAAACTACTGCCTTACCTACACCAAAATACCATCCTGGAAAGTTTCCAGTCAGGTTTCAGGGCCCACCACAGCACAGTCTGCCTTGTTGAAGGTACACAACGGCCTGCTTCTCGCCATTGACACCGGCGACTGTGCAATCTTGCTCCTCGACCTCAGCACAGCGTTCGATACAGTGGACCACACCATCCTTATTGACCGTCTCCGGTACGGGGTTGGCGTTGATGGCACTGCCCTGAGCTGGTTCATTTCCTACCTCAGAAATAGGTGTTTCTCCATCAACATAGGCAATTATTCCTCTTCCCCAGCTATCCTCTCCTGCGGGGTTCCACAAGGCTCCATCCTAGGCCCCATTCTCTTCTCTCTGTACATGCTCCCCCTCGGCCAAATCATTCAAAGGCATTAAAGTTTGACAAGCAAGTCAACGCTGTGGTAAAAGCCAGTTTCTTCCAGCTTCGTACCATAGCTAAAATCAAACCATTCCTCTAATTTGACGACATTGAAAAAATCATCCACGCATTCATTTCCTCCCGCCTAGACTACTGCAATTCCCTATACACTGGGATCAGCCAATCATCCCTGTCCCATCTGCAATTGGTCCAAAACGCCGCAGCGAGACTCCTGACGGGTACCCGTAAAAGGGACCACATCACCCCAATTCTGGCCTCTCTCCACTGGCTCCCAGTATGGTACAGAATCAACTTCAAGCTCCTCCTATTCACATACAAAGCCCTAAACGGGCTTGCCCCCCCCATATCAAAAATCTTCTAACCCACCACTCTATCTCCAGGTCCCTCAGGTCGGCCAACTTGGGGCTACTGACTATCCCGCGGTCTAGGCTCAAGCTCAGGGATGACCGCGCTTTTGCGGTTGCAGCTCCTAGACTGTGGAACAGCATCCCTCTCCCCATCAGAACTGCCCCCTCCATCGACTCCTTTAAGTCCAGGCTCAAAACCTATTTCTACTCCCTAGCGTTTGAGGCCCTCTGAGGGGGCGCTGTGAATTGTTAATGTATGTGCTGTTATGTTTGTGTGCCATTGTATGTTCGTTCTTAGTACCTGAACTGATGTACAACACTTTGGTCAACGTGGGTTGTTTTTAAATGTGCTATACAAATAAAATTGACTTGACTTGAGCCTGGTGGCGAGTTTGGAGGGGATGATCGTATTGAACGATAAGTTGTAATAAATAAATAGTAACCTGTTCCTGTTACGTGTTCCTATTATCCAGATAGTCCAGAGCAGATTGGATACTGTTGACTTATAGCAATAGGCAAATTGAAGCAGATCCAGGTCATTCTGAGACAGGAGTGGATTTGCCGTAACATAACCAAGTAAATGGAAAGATTTATTTTCTTTCAATTCAAGATAGTGAGAAGGCAGTGTCATGAGCAATTTTGACAGAGGCCTGACACGTATTACTTATCATTTGTCTGTGTGTTGCCAGATATGGAACTCAAGTTACTTTAGTATTCAAAGAATTGCAGAAATGGGAGTGAAACACACAGTAATCCCCAGAGGCATTTTCACCACCTCTTTTCCAGCTGATTAATTAGATCTTTAACTGTTTCATATGCTGGTTATTGAATTTGATCAATTGAAGAATACATCATGGAAACTCGCCCTTCAGCCCCGTGTCCACGCCGACCATTGAACATCCATGTGAGGTTCAATGTGATGGTCAATGTGATTCCACTTTGTCAAACACTACCTACACACTATGGGAAATGTATACAGGGGCCGATACAGATGTACAAAACTGCACGTCTTCGGGATGTGGGAGGAAACCGGAGTACCCTGAGGAAATCCATGGGAGAACGTGGAAACTCTACGCAGACAGCACCTGAGGTTAGGATCGAATCAGGGCCTCTGGTGTTGTGAAGCAGCAGCTTTACCAGCTGCGACACTGTACCAACATTTCCACTGGATATCAGGTTGGAATAGTTTCAGTCCAATCCACTGCTTACATTATTCTCATGAGTGCAATTGCTTTTGGTGGCCCTGCAGATTCAGTGGTACTGGAAGCTTTGGTATCGTAGAGCTACCAACAAGCAGGATAGCCTTAGTTAGCAAAAAACTCCAATGATAAACTTTTAAACAATTCAAAATTAAAACTCTGCTTATAAATAAAATAAATAAGAAACACAGATGTGCTCTGGTGTCTTTAATCAAGGATGGTGACCCCATTCAAAAGCTGAGGGGCTGAGTGTATACTAAGTGTGGCCCTTCACCGTAGGAGATTTGTGTTTCACCCATGAACTCTACTGGCAGAGTAGGAAGTCAGTTGCACTGGCATCAGATCTCCAGCACTATCCTCACTGCTGTATGACAATAAGCAGGAGTATAATTGAGGGGGGAAAAAATGATCCTCGTATTGAAGGGAGCTAGCAGTTCTGTATTGAATCACGAGCCTTAAGATCAGCATGTTCAGGCCAATATCGACAATAATCACAAGGAATTCTCATGATTCACCCTTCCAGAAACAACCTCTTTGCAGCAAAACCCAAGTATTTGTGAAGGTGCCCCGAGGGCCAATTATATATTTGGTGCCAATAACTACACATGCTATAAATAAAAAAATAACATGGCTTGTGATTGTAAAGAAAACACGTCAGACAAGACACATTTATTTGGTTGCTTTGTTACCAAACAGAAAGGATGATGGAAAAATAGTACTCTTCCTTGGGTTTAATATTGTCACGTGTACCGAGGGACAGTGAAAAGCTTTGTTCTGCATGATATCCAATCAGATAATACCACACATAATTAAAAACATGTCAAACTCAAGTACAACCGGTAGAGCAAAGGGGATGATGGAAAAAGTGCAGAATATAGTTCTAGGCATTGTAGCGCAATAATTCTATAAACAAAGTCCAATATCTGCAATGGGGTAAAAGTGAATTGGACAGTACCCTGGCTTAGGAAAGGATTGTCCAAAAGCCTGATAATAAGGAAAAAAACTGTTCCCAAGTCTGATGGCGCACACTTTCTAGCTTCTGTACATTTTGTCCAACAGGAGCTTTAGGAGCCATTTTACATTTATTAGTTATTTTTGCATATTATTATTATTACCTTGTATCCTGCTGTACTATAGAGTTAATGCGATGCTTACGTAGGGGCGGGGCGGAGCTAGAGTGCGGGCAGTTGGGTACGTGCTGACAGCGTGTGTGAGCCGGGAGGTGCTGACAGAGGTTCAGCCAAAGGCTCCGCCAAAAGATTCATTAGCCAAGATGTAATCGGTTGTAGATTCTATTGCCAAGAAGATGAATACAGATTCCGCCAAAGTTATATCTGGCAATTCGTATCGATCGCATAGACTGTGGTAAGATATGGAATTTTACCTAGCAAATCAATAACCTGTCGATGACGAGATATGCCAATATGTTTATTGCACCTTCAAATAAAGACGACTAACTACTCAAATGTCCAGGAGGGTCTCTGTTCTTGATAGCTCGAGTTATAAGCTTATCGCTCACCCGGTCTATGCAAGTGGCAGCTTGGGAGCTAATTGATAGTCGAGAAGCTGGCCGCTACAGGAGCAGTGAGAAGAGAGAATGACCAGGTTGGGACGTCTTTGATTATGTTGACTGCCTTCCTGAGGCACCATGAAATGTAGATGGAATCAAAAGTGGCAATATAGACACAAAATACTGGAGTAACTCAGCAGGTCATGCAGCATCTCTAGAGAGAACGAATAAGAGACATTTCAGATCAAGACCCTTCATCAGATTGAGTGTAGGAGGGGGAAATCTAGAGGTATGGGACAGCACCGAACAAAGCAGAGCCTGCATCGATGACTCAGGAAAGATGGAGCCTACATTGTTGACTGGAAACGAGGTGATAATGAAGGGGTACAAACATTGAAACTAGCCTGACTATTAGGGTGGGGGAGGGATGAAAAGAGAGGGAATGCAAGGGTTATTTGAAGTTAGAGAAATCAATATTAATGCCACTGGGTTGCAAGCTGCCAAGCGAAATATGAGGCATGGTTCCTCCAATTTGCTTGTGGCCTCACTCTGACAGTGGAGGAGGCCTGGGCCAGAAAGGTCAATATGGGATTAGGAAGGGGAGTTAAAATGTTTGGCAACTGGGAGATCACAAAGGCCAAGGTGGACTGAGCATAGGTGTTCACCCAGTCTGCACTGGGTCTCGTCGAGATATCGGAGTCCATACTGAACACCAAATACAGTAGATGAGGTTGGAGGAGGTGCAAGTAAACCTTTGCCTCACTTGGAAGGACTCTGCAGAAAAAGGGGTGGAGATGGAAAGATGTGACGATTGGCAGGATCATGTTGGAGGTGGCAACAATTATGTGCTGACAATTATGTGCTGTATGCAACAGCTGATGGGGTGAAAGGTGAGGACTAGGGGGACACTTTCCCCATTGCGACTGGGAGGAGGGAGAGCAATAGAGGAGCTATGAAATACAGAGGAGATGTGCGAGTCCTCATTTTTGAGAGGTGGAAACCCCTGTTCTCTAAAGAATGAGGGCATCTCAGATGGCCTGGTATGGAACACCTCATCTTGGGCGCAGATGCTGCGGAGATGGAGGAATTGGGAGTAGGGGAGAGGGTCTTTTGCAAAGGCAGGGTGGGAAGAAGTGTAGTCTAGATAACTGTGGGAGTCAGTGGGTTATTTCACTTGGACGATCTCCAACACCTCCCTCCCCTTTCTTGATCTCACAGTGTCCATCTGGGATGTCTGGTATATGTGATGGACTGGGCTACATCTACAACTCTACGCAATTTATTGTGGTCTTGGGCAGAGCAGTTCCCAAACCAAGCTGGCGATGTAGCCTGACAGTGTGCTCTCTATGGTGTATCAGTAGAAGTTGGTAAAACATGTCAAATTTCGTCAGTCACTTGAGGAAGTAGAGGCATTGGTGTGGCTTCTTGGCTGTTGTATCAATTACCACTTCTGCACCATTAATGCAAATTGGGTAGCGTGGTGGAGTATATTCCCCAAAGTCAATAACTTCATCTTGCTGACAATTCAGGGTGAGGTTTTGCCTTGACACTGTATTACTAAGTTCTCCATGTCCTTCTAGTACTCCATGTCCTGCAAACTTGTAGATGGAGTTAGAGCTGAATTTAGCCACATAGTCATGAGAGCATAGGGAGTATTGAAGGGGACTGAGAACATATCATTGCGGGGCATCGGTGTGGAGAATTATTGTGGAGAAGGCATGCTCACCTATCCTCCCTGATTATAGTCTGTGGGTCAGAAAGTTGAGGATCCAGTGGCAAATGGTATTGCTGATTCTTCGATCCAGGGGTTTGGAGATAAGTTTGGATGGGATTATGCCATTGAAGGTACAAATATAGTCGATAATTAAGACACTAACTTAGGAGTCCTTGGCTTTCCAGAGATGAGTTTAAGTCAGGAAGATGGCGTCTGCTGTAGGCCTGATGCTACGGTAAGCAAACTGCAGTGGATGAGGACTGGCAGAGAGGCTGGAATTAATGTGCGCCAGCCTCTTGAAGCATTTCATGATGGTGGATGTGAGAATCACTGGACAATAGTCAATTATGTGACAAGTAGCCACTACTTCTTTCCTTTGCAGTGGATCTAATATATTGAGCCAAATGAAATACTCCATTAATACATTCTTGACTCTGGTCATGGGGCTCTACAACATTTAAACAGACCCTTTGGTCCACTGAGTCCATGACAACTGTTAAGCAGCTATTTGAATTTACTCAAATGGGATTCCATTTTATTCTCATTACAATAGACAATAGGTGCAGGAGTAGGCCATTCGGCCCTTCGAGCCAGCACAACCATTCAATGTGATCATGGCTGATCATTCTCAATCAGTACCCCGTTCCTGCCTTCTCCCCATACCCCCTGACTCCGCTAACCTTAAGAGCTCTATCTAGCTCTCTCTTGAATGCATTCAGAGAATTGGCCTCCACTGCCTTCTGAGGCAGAGAATTCCACAGATTCACAACTCTCTGACTGAAAAAGTTTTTCCTCATCTCAGTTCTAAATGGCCTACCCCTTATTCTTAAACTCTGGCCCTTTGTTCTGGACTCCCCCAACATTTGGAACATGTTTCCTGCCTCTAAAGTGTCCAACCCCTTAATAATCTTATATGTTTCGATAAGATCCCCTCTCATCCTTCTAAGTTCCAGCGTATACAAGCCTAGTCGCTCCAGTTTTTCAACATACGACAGTCCCGCCATTCCGGGAATTAACCTAGTAAACCTACGTTAACTTGACACCATTCCTAACTTGACACCATTCAGATAATAATCTGCCTTCCTATTCTTACCACCAAAGTGGATAACCTCACACTTATCCACATTAAATTGCATTACATTCCCATCAAACCCTCCATATTCTACCAAGACTACTATATTTGCCTATACTCCAAGTCCGCCATGATGTTGAGTTCATCTTCTATCACTGCCTCCATGCCTATGTATTTAGCAATGAGCCCTCAACCCCCTTCCCCCCCCCCGATGACCCTGGCTGGTGCCTCCAACACTCCTCTTCCTCTTGGAAACACTGCTCTGTCCTTTTATCCTGTCTCAATATTTTCATTTCTAATTGCTAACATGACATGAAGACGATTGATTTGTCTACTACCTCCACCCACTCCAATCTCCACCCCCACCCGAGAAAGTTCCAGATGAAAGGTTTCGACCAGAAATGTTGACCGTCCATTTCCCTCCACAGATGCTGCCTGACCCACTGTTTTCTTCCAGCAGCTCTCCTTTTTGTAAGCTCTTTCCGGAGCTGAAGAACCCTTCCATATTGCCCCGGTTATGTATCAGAGCCAGCATTATTTACCCACTTTATAATGTCCTCTCAGAGATTTTCCAGCTATGTCAACCCGTGGGAGTTGTGAAGATTCACTGCTGTAATTTCATCCATAGGTTACTTACTGTTGCACGGTCAATGGCTATTTTGCTAGTGCCCCTCTTTAAGATTTTCTGGATGAAAGATCTGTCATTGCTGCCTGCTTTTGAAAATGCCTCATTAAATTCTCACGGTAGCTAACCTTGAGCTTTGAAAGTACCATTAGCATTAGGTATAACAATGAAATGAGGTAAGGGATCAAAAATGACACCTGGATGTTAGCATCATGATTTGAAATGATGAGCAAATGGCTGAACTGAAGTGCCATTTGAATAATCGTTCCTGTTGGGCATGAACAGTCTTTAAAGATAGCTTCAGATGAACATTTTCAAGGCAATGTAATGCAGCAAAAAGGAAAACATTTGTTAAAAATCATGCAGATTCATGACACTGGAATTCCCAAACTTTTGGTTACAGATCAAAGCTCCCTTTGCTTTAATAATATATTCCTTTATTCGTCCCACACCGAGGAAATTTACAGTGTTACAGCAGCAAAGTGGATAGCAAGAGAGCAAGAGATCATTCATTATAAATAAAAGATACATAAATTGTCATCAGTTTTCTGTGTGTTCTTAGCTGTTATTGTTGACTCGTCTGCTGGGAGCAGTGCTGGTTGTGCAGTCTCACAGCAGCGGGAAGGAAGGACCTCCTATATCTCTCCTTCACGCACTTGGGGTGAAGGAGTCTGTCACTGAAGGAGCTACTCAGTGCAGTGACAGTGTCCTGCATGAGTCGTTGTCCTGGGAGTCGTTGTCCAGCAGCGATGTGAGCTTTGCCATCATCCTCCTCTCTCCCACCACCTGCACTGAGTCGAGGGGGCAACCCAGGACAGAGCTGGCATTCCTGACCAGCTTGTCGAGTCTCTTCCCTTCCGCCGCTGAGATGCTGCTGCTCCAGCAGACCACTCCATAGAAAATGGCCGATGCAACCACCGTGTTGTAGAAGGTCCTTAGGAGTGCCCCCTGCACTCCAAAGGACCTGAGTCTCCTTAGCAGATAAAGTCTGCTCTGGCCCTTTCTGTATAGCGCATCGGTGTTTTCAGTCCAGTCCAGTCCAGTTTATTGTTGAGGTAGACACCCAGGTACTTATAAGAATCCACCCTATCGATGTCCATTCCCTGGATGTTCACCGGTGTCGGGGGGACCTGGCTGCACCTGCGGAAATCTACCACCATCTCCCTGGTTTTCCCCGCGTTGATCCGGAGGCAGTTCCGTTGGCACCAGTCCACAAACTCCTTGATCAGTTCTCTGTTCGCCCTGTCCTCGTCGCCCGTGATGAGGCCGACGATGGCAGAGTCGTCAGAGAACTTCTGTAGATACGAGTCTGCGGAGCTGTGCCTGAAGTCCGCAATGTACAGGGTGAACAAGAATGGCGCTAGCACTGTTCCCTGCGGAACCACATTGCTGCAAAGTGGCAAGGGTATGGATGCAAATTTCAATAGGGATACCCAATTCACTGGCAAATTTAAAATCAAATATTACAGCCGCTTGTTAGAAAAGGTAATCTTATACGGCATAACAGATTACTTGGAAAGACGGCCATTACTCAAAGCTAACACAAATTGCCAAATATTTAAGGCTTAAACACTTCAAATTAATAGAGATGAAATATGACACAGGATGTTTTAAAATACATTGGAGTATTCCTTTATCAGCTCCCTGCAGAATCCTAGTACTTATTAGATTTATGGATAGGGAAAAACAAGAAAACATTTCATTTTGTCCTTGCCCAATACAGGTGCTCCTCAACTTACGATGGGGTTCTGTCTGAGAAACCCATCACAAACCGAAAATATTGTAAGTCGAAATGCATTTAATACACCTGATCATGTGGCCGGAAGCGAGCTGTGGCTCACTACCTTTGCCCCATCGCAAAGTTGAAATATCGCAAGTCGAAGTATCGCAAGCTGGAGAGCGTCTGTATATTCATGCATGAGTAGGAACGAACTGCAGATGCTGGTTTAAATCAAAGGTAGACACAAAATGCTGGAGTAATTCAGCGGGATAGGCAGCATCTCTTGAAAGATTTGGTGACATTTCTGGTTGAGACCCTTCTTCAGACTGAAGAAGGGTCTCAACCCGCAGCGTCACCCAGTTCTTCTCTCCAGAGATGCTGCCTGTCCTGCTGAGTTACTCCAGCATTTTGTGTCAACCTTATAATTCATGCATGAACTTGAGAGGAATCATTTCATGATTTAGTTATCCACGTTCTTGGTAAATTTTTCTTCCAGAATCAGAGGCTCCAATGGCAAGCACAGCCATAATCTTAAAGCATCAAACTCAACACATCAGGAAATAAATATGAACCCTTCATGGTTTGGTGAGATCATTTTGTAGAGGCTTAATTTTTTAAATACTATAGAAGCTCCAAGTACTTATTTCAATAAATCGTGCTCTTGAAATTGCTTCCAGTGGCTTGCACGCATTTTTATTTCTCTGAAGGAACTTCAAATTCCACACATGGCAAGAGAAAAAGAGAACAACAGTATATTTCTTAAAACTGAAGCTAACCCATTCAGAAGGGGAATGAGGAAGCCTACTTTTCACAACAAGGGTGATCAAACTGAAGAATTCGTACTCCTCCAAAGCAGTGGAGGCTGCAACAAATGGAGATTAAAACAGCAATCAACAGTTCTTGGTTAGCTATAGACAATTCATTCTTGAACTAACTGAACTATGGTTAATTAAGGGGGTGAATTACCACATCAGTGCTAAATGTTCCCAATATGGATTATTGCACCAACTTAGTGACCAAAATGAAAGAGCACAAATACCATGCTTTCAAGTAGGCTAATGGATAAAGTTCTCAAAGGTTCCAACAGTTATTGGACTGGTTGAACTACATGAAATTCCAAGTATTTCTGGATTAATTAAAATTCCAAGTATTTCTGGACTAATTAATTTTTTTCCCTCTCACCATACACTAACCCCAACTGTAGTCATGCTTTGATTGAGGTTTGGTTACTACTACAAATTTCATTTAAGAAAAATCATACAACTGCCACTAACCTGATGTTATGATAGCCAAAGAGAGATATGCCACTGCTTCCTTTACATAGGTATCACCTTCCTTATTTTGTAGGATTGACATGGCACTGGAATGACAATGTTGCTGCAGTAGGTCTCGATCTCCTTCTTTAAAGATGTCCATTATAGGCAGAAGACAGGAGGTATCCCCAATCTTAAGAATTTTCTTTATTAACTAGAAAAAAACAACAAAAAAAGATCTCAATGAATGGGTAGAGACTAATTCATCCATACTTTCTCAACAAAATAGCATCTTTTTAGGATCTGAAACGATCACGATGAACTATCTGGCCTGTCCAAGAATTATTTTATCCTATTTTCCTTTATAGCTCACCATCAAATCTTTCTTTCTTTCACCCCAACTTTATTTAACTGGGGAAATACAAAACACTCTTTGTCCTTGCCATATAATTTCCCTGCCTGAAAACATTCATGCAGTTATGCAAATAAGACTTAAAGGTATTTACAATCTCCATTGAAGAACTCAAATCCCATCCCAACGAGCTAAAAGGATAGAATTTTAAAAAAAGGTCATGGGTGACATAACAAATGCTGTGAAAACCGATGGTTCCACTGAGCACAGTTCGTTTTACACCTCTCACTTTGTACTAAGATGCCTATCCAATTCCTCATATGTATGTATCTGGTGAGGTTCTTTGATACAGACTAAATTCAAAATTTGTAAAATATGCACTAAACCGTAGACTTAATGCACATGTTGCCCTTGGACAGGAATATTGTCCATTGAAAAGTCTAACCCTGAAATCCCATTTCCTTTTCATTAAAAAGGGTTCATGACATTAAAAAGGTTAATTTATTGCCAATTTAAGACCAAAATTACAAATATAGGCAAACCATGAAAAGCGATTGGATAAAAATGTATTAGGCCATCGCAGGGAGCAAATACATTTTAGTTTCCAGTTAGAATGGGGAAACGTGGAGGTTTGCTGGGCTTGGTAGGGCATCGTAGACAGCATGGACAAGGAACCGGACGCGCTGGAAATCTGCCTGCATGATGTTCGACCAGGTAATCCTGCACTGCGGTATGCTCTCCCACCTGTCCACGCTACCTGCTGCCTGAGCCCCACCATCCTGCTCACACGCTCTTCCTCCACACCTGCTCGGACCTCTTCCTGGATGTCTCTCCTTGCCCTGGGTCTTGCCAACATGGGTCTTAGGGAAGTATCCCAAGCCCGCTCTGCCAGTTGCTACGACTCCCACCAATGCCTTTTGTCTTAGGCGCGAGTCTGCCACCTCCACTGCTTTCTCCGCCCTCCATTTCCTCCCTGTTCTTACCCGAGATTACATGGGCTGAATTTTTGTTAGAGTAGCGAAGGCAAAAAGGGGTAATCGAATCAAGTATACAAAAAATATGAAGATATTTGAGGGAGAATCTTTTATAGACAATAGACAATAGACAATAGGTGCAGGAGTAGGCCATTCAGCCCTTCGAGCTAGCACCGCCATTCAATGCGATCATGGCTGATCACTCTCAATCAGTACCCCATTCCTGCCTTCTCCCCATACCCCCTCACTCCGCTATCCTTAAGAGCTCTATCCAGCTCTCTCTTGAAAGCATCCAATGAACTGGCCTCCACTGCCTTCTGAGGCAGAGAATTCCACACCTTCACCGCCCTCTGACTGAAAAAGTTCTTCCTCATCTCCACCTAGAGGGTGACTGAATTCTGCAAAAGGCAGAAAGGCAGGTACTCACACATTTAAGAAATATTGAGACAAACACTTGGAAGAAACATGACATAAAAGGTGACTTGCCGAGTTCAGGAATATGGGATTATTATAGATAAGCACTTGCCAGATGCTGCCATGAGGTTGTCACAGTGGTTAAAACATGTATCCCGAAACAAGAGAATGGACAAAACATTTTCAATTTGAACAAATATTTGCCACATAAAAGGGCAGTTAAGGATCCATAAAGTTTCCCAAGGCCGGTAAAATACGAGATTGATAATGATTATGAAACGAACTCTTTTGAGAAGCCATCGATGGCACTCATTTCTATTCTGCAGTGTAATTACAGACTGAAGCTGGGCCTTAATTTGATAAAAGGAAAGAGGCAAAGCAACATGCTCTCATTCACATTATTCTCACTTGGAACTCAAGGTCTCAAAAGACCTAATAAACTGAAAACATCATGACAGCAGCCATGTGTTTGGAGGGAGATATGAAGTATTAGATCTTCTCTGAAAACTTCTTCCATGGCCTGCAAGGTCTCAACACCAAGCAGCTGAGCTGGTTATGATATCTCTAAACTAAAGATAAACAAGACAAGAACATGAAATCGGTGATATGGAAAAAGGCGATGGTGAGACCTGGTCACAAGACCATTGTGGAGAAGCTGTCTGATGCAATCAATTCCATGTTCCTCTGTGTAGGAAGGAACTTCAGGTGCTGGTTTACACCGAAGAGAGACAAAATGCCTGCCAAAGTAACTCTGCGGGCCAGGCAGCATCACTGGAGCGAAATGGGTGATGTTTCGGGTCTGAAGAGGGGGCTCAACCCAAAACATCACCCATTCCCTCTCCAGAGAGGCAGCCTGCCCCACTGAGTTATTCCAACATTTTGTGTCCATGTTTCTCTGTGCTTGAATGGCTCAGTAACAATAAATAAGATGCTACACAATCGGTTATATGGAAAATGGAGATGGTGGTGCAGCAACCAATAGCCCAGATACAATTGGACGAAGATAGACAAAATAGAAAAAATAGAAATAGACGGATGTGGACTGGAATATTAAGGTTGTACTACTTTATTGGAGGAGAACAGAGGAACAGCATAAAAATGGGTCTTGGCACCTTACGGAAAAGGGGAATGATACGAGAGCCTATGAACAACACTTTGGATCCTGGATTCAGAGATCAAAAGTGTAAGATTTGAGAAGTTTTCCCTCATTCTGAAAGCAACACCAAACCAAAGAGTTGCAGTTTGGACATTTTAAACGGGAGACTGGGGCTGATAGCGGAGAAAGGCTGCGGTCAGTTTACCAAGGGATGTCACAATCTGTGGGTCCTAAAATGGCCGCAGGACCTCGTGACCTGCCACAAGAGCAAAAACCTTACAGCCCAGTCTCTAGGTTTCTGCAAAGCCACGGCCAGAACAATGGATGGGTATTGGCCATGCAGAAGCTTGTGAAACCAGGTCGAAGTCCAGACACTGGGGCACTGACATCAGCATACTCACAATGCCCCAAGCCGACCTAAACAGTTCATCTCGTTAAGGGGGCACAATAGCCCATAGAAAACTACCTGGTAGGTGATGGGAAACCAGTTAAACCCATCACCTCGCAACGAAATACCAATTAACACCGTCTGGCCACCCCACCCCCCGGTATCCCCGGACATAAGCGCAGATCAAAGAGAAAACTCATACATATCTTTTTAAACAAAGAGATTCCAAGATCTGGCGGGAGATAGGACGGGTCAGAATAGTATAACTGGCCACGACTTTTGGGTTTTAAACTGCAAGAAGAAAACCTGCAAGGAACACAAACAGGCAAGAAAACGGATGCAAGGAAGCAAGTCAAGAAGAGAGTCAGAAGGAAGTCAAACGAATGCAGGAGGAAGAAACGACAGGCAAGAAGAACGGATACAAGAGAGAGGAACAGGCACGCAACTTGAAAAGAAATACTGCAAAACGAACAGCCAGTAACCTCAGTAATAGCCCCATGGTGAGCATGTACTCCAAATCCTACATATCCTGGACATAGTTTAGTGTAGAGGGGAGGGTGGTTGTGAAAAAACGTGGGTGTGTAAAGGAGTGTGTGTTGGTCAATTTTGCGATGTGTCGTACGTTCCCCATCTTACAGTCGTGTATATGTCTTGTAGAACTGTGTGTGTTTTATGATTCATAGTTATAAGTATTCGTGTGATTCGGTATGTGTTTTATAGACATGTATTATAGAACTGTATAAGTATTCATGGACAATAGTCCCAAGCGCTAAATAAAAGCCTTTTTCATTTAAACCCTGGTTTTCAAATCTGGTCTGCTTGAATTCTTCTGCACTATAAACGCTCCTGCATCTAAGTCCAGTGTCTAGAACCGTAAGGGGTGAGTGGGTCGAACCACTCACGGGGAACCAGTGTGCGCGGCCTGGTCAAGGGATCAGAGCAAGGCACGGGGACCTTAGGTCGGGCGAAAGCTCGGCGCAGAAACCCCTTACAGATAATGGCGACCACGAAGGGACACTGGCAGCAGGATGATAGTGTACCAGAAAAGGATTTTAAAACTAGGGATGTAATGGACGAGCGCATTGCGGACTATGTTTTTAGCAAGGTGAATATCACCAAACAATGGATGTGTGTTTTATTAGATGACAAGCGCCCACTGGATGCAGCGATCCGGTGGACGGCCAGTAAAGCCCACAAGAGATCTGTAGAGAAGGCGGTCTGGCTGACCTGCTATAAAAAGCAGGTCCAGCTTTTGGACCGCGTGGTTGTGGCACAGGCAGCCCAGATCAGGGACCTTCAGGAGGAAGTAGAGAAGGCTGCGGGTGGGAACCAGTTGATTGAGGCTCTGGACTCTTTAAACAAGGAGCGCCGGGTCGTGACCAACCGCCACGAAGCCAGGGTAGAGCTGATGGAGTGTCAGATCACTGAGACTATACTCAGTGAGGGCAAGCTCAGGGAGCAGTGCGCTTCCCTGAGCCACCAGCTGGAGACCCAGGAAGAGAAACTTAAGGGAGTTAGGGCAGCCTATAAAATGGTTTTGGAGGACAGGTCGGAAGGGGCCGACCACGGGGCCTGCCTGCAGGAGATAGAGGGTCTGCGGGGTGCTTTAAATAAAGCAAGCGGGCTGGTCTGTTTGATGAACCCCCCCGCGGGCCAGTCACTAGCGGGTGCGAAGGTCCCGGTTCCGATCCCTAGAAAGACCATGGTGGCTTCAGCCCCCAGACTCCACAATTCCCCTAGCTACAAGGCATCCTGGAAAAGGGGTAGTGTAGGGGAAAGAGAGAGAGAGGAGCTCCCGGTCGAGGACTCCACACCGGCGCCCATGTGCCAGGTCCTGGAAACCAGACGGGGACCCACCGCGCTGAATGGGGACGCCGGACCCATTCAGAGCGAGATCGTGGTGCCCCACAGCTCCCAACAGTTAAGAGCTATTATCGGGCATGTAATTAAATTGTCCGAATCAGGGGACCCTTCGCTGCATTTTAGGGAGATAGAACAAACCACCGCAATCAACGGTTGCGACGAGGGAGAACGGGCAAAATTGTTGCTGTTCTCCCTGGACAGTTCGATCCTCCAATGCCTCTCAGATGAGAGTAAAAGAGGGACCAGGACCTACGATCTCCTGCGGGACGAGGTCCTGGAAGTCTTGGGGATGGGCGATGAGGGTCCATTTGCCCGATTGGAGAGGACCCTCCAGATGGAGGGAGAACCCCCAAGGGTTTTTGCGGCGCGACTGTGGACAGTGTATCAAAGCAGCTGCCCGCACGTCCCCGCGCGGGATGTCCTGGTCGGGAATGGGAGAGCCCAGTGGCTCCGATGTTTGGTATCAAACAGCCTGGCAGCCGTCAGGGAGCAGGCGAAAGCCTGGTTTGATCCCACAAATAGCACGGAGGAGGCGGTTTTGGACCATCTCACGGTAGGGTATAGGAACACCCGGAGCACATCTACCCGACTCGTAACAGGGAAGGTGCACGTGGCGGAGGCTACTGCACCGGTCCAAAAGGAGTGGCGACAGGAGGGTAACCCTACCGCACAGTCCAAGTGTTTCAGGTGTGGTAAGGTGGGGCACTGGCGGAAGGATTGCAGGGCCCACACCAAGGAAGATAGGGTTGGCACCACCCAGCGCGCCGAGGTCCCAGTTAAGCCCGAGATTATCGAAACGATGATCGAGGTGATGCGGTCCCTCATGGCCGCACAGGGGAAGGTGGCAGTCGCTACCGACTCCCCGGGTGCGGGGGGGGCACTGGACATTCCCCAATGACATCAGCCCGCGCAGCCTGCCTATCTGTGTCCTCTCCGCTACGATGCGTGGAAGAGGCCGCTTGTGGAGATGGTAGTGGAGAGGCAAAGGGGCAATTATCTGTCGGACATGGGGGCTTCATGCACCGTGGTCCACACAGAGGAACCCTTTGACTCTCCCCTGTCCACAGGGGTCCCTTTCGCACTGGCGGGGTTCACAGGGAAGGAACAGGCTGGCGCGCGTTCCATCCCGCTGTCCATTCATTTGGGAGCACTCCGCACCACATGGGAGTGTATCCGGATGAAGTGGCCTGGAGCACAGGGGTCAACCACAGGGGCCAGCCCTGTGAGTGGGGACTCACAGCCAAGGATGAGGCAGGTCACGCAGACAGGCAAGGTTGCCTGCGTGAGGGGGGAGGACATTCTCCAGGAATGGAGAGTCTCGCGTTTTGGGTGGGACTCGAACGAGGAAGAGCCTGATCAGCTCGACCAGGGGCTGGATCCCATTACGGAGGAGGAGGAGTCGAAGGGGGACGACAGTAACGCCCTCAACTCAAGCACCAGGAAGGCGGGGGTAGCGGGCGAAGGCTCACCACCTGTAGGTACAGGCAGGGTGAGGCCGGATGCCGCGGGTATACCCAGCACCAAGGGGGCAGAGCTGGATGAGGAGGGGCCAGGGTCGGCAGCTGGGGGGGGGTACCCGAGCTGCGGCACGGCAGGAACCGGTCCTCAGCCAGACTGTCCAGGGGGCAGTGCCTAAGGTGATCCTCCGTAGGTCCAGCAGGAAACCCCAACGTAGAAAGTTTTGGCCAGAGGTCAATCACGCCCCGAAGTACGGGAGCCAAGTAAGGAGGAGGGAGCTAACGTTTCAGAGGAGGCCTAGCCCCCGACAGGCAGCGACAGGCTGCGGAGGATCAAAGGTGGGAGACAGCGTGGTGCAGCCGCAGGAGACGACCCGCTGCAGCCCTGACAGGGATTAGCTGAGCCGGCCTGGGAATGCGGCGCTGTATTATATTTTAGGTAATATAGATAAGGATAGGTATTTTAGATAAGGATAAGTATTTTAGATAAGTTTTGTGGGGATAGGTAGTTGTAAATAAAGTTGATGCGTCCAGGATGTGTGGGTGTGGGTTGCAGGCTGGGGGTTAAGAGACCCGCCCGCAGAGGCGTTAACAAAGCCAAGCGCTCCCCAAGAGACTGGCTATACCATATTTTATCTGTTTTCTGGAGTGGAAGGAGGCACTCGTATGGTGGATCGTTGTCACGGCGATCGGATGTGGGTGGGCCTATCGGGGCCGCACCAAGGACATCATCATTTACGGCTGCTCCGGGGATACGGCTCCCATCGCGACCGATGGGACTGGAAGGAGAGAAGCGGAGGAGACCGCAGTTCACTTCCATGAAGGCCGGTGGCCGGGGTGGCTGGGATCGAACTCTTCAGAGTATTCCAGCGCCTCGGGCTTTGCTTATCGGGACACTTCGTTATTGTGCCCGAGTCAAGATCATCGCCCAAAGGGTAATCGCCACCGTTGGCAAAAGGATCTGCCTGGTATGCACGGGGAAGGTCCCCGTGAGCAGGCGGTGGTGGCTGAGGAAAACAAGCCGGACAATGGCCAACTCCACTGTTGAGTGGGAGAGACTTGACAACGACACTCACAGAACTATTTCTGGGACTAATGAACAGTTGAGTGTGTGTTGGGACAAATGGTGGGAACCGGATGAGGGGATTTATATGTGTATGTGGGGTTCGAGGTATCGCTGCCCCACGGGCAACAGCATATTTTTCCAGAGACAGTGGCAGGATGACGGTAAGGGGATGAGGTGGGATGTTAGCTCGCGGGCTTGTGGGGTCCCCCTTTCCCCGATCCCGGTAAACGCCACTGAACTCATCACACGACCACGCACGACACCTCCCACAGTTCCGCTGGCAGTAGCACAGGAGGGTGAGTGCCCAAAAACCACTACGGGACCCGGGAATGGCCTGGTACTGATACCTACTGACCAGGTATTGTACCAGGGGGTGCACTACGCAGTAGCCTCGGTGATTTTAAACCTCACCGAGGTGCGGTTGCCGGAGTGGTGCCCCAGGGAAACTGAAAGACTAACCGGGTATATCAAGGAGAATGGAGAGACCGTTACGTGCGGGTGGGCGACCAGGACCCAGCTGCAAGCTGCTAGGAGGACGGGCCCCCTCCGCACCGAGTGAACTGTGTTTTGTATTATCTTTTTCAAAATTGTATAAATACTGATTGTGAAGGGATGTACAAAATGTATCGTTTTGCTGTTGTGTTGTTTTCATGTCCTACATTAAAGCTGACACCAGTAGGAGGATGGCCGAGGCATCGGCCTGGGACAAGGTGTAGGTGTATATGTCTGACATGAAAATGTACATACTTGTAATATAGTTTTGCCCGGGACACGGCCAGTAAAGGTCAGCCTAAAAGATGGGGACTGTACGTTCGCAATGGAACACTAGTTTAGTTAAAACCTCAGGGGTCTGGATGTGGAGAATCGGGAAAACATTGCTCAACCACATTATTTAATTGATTCGATAAGCTGGGGTTATGCAAATCAACAGGAGGGACTGTAAGATTTGAGAAGTTTTCCCTCATTCTGAAAGCAACACCAAACCAAAGAGCTGCAGTTTGGACATTTTAAACGGGAGACTGGGGCTGATAGCGGAGAAAGGCTGCAGTCAGTTTACCAAAGGATGTCACAATCTGTGGGTCCTAAGATGGCTGCAGGACCTCGTGACCAGCCACAAAAGGTAAAAAAACCTTACAACCCAGTCTCTAGGTTTCTGCAAAGCCACGGCCAGAACAATGGATGGGTATTGGCCATGCAGAAGCTTGCGAAACCAGGTCGAAGTCCAGACACTGGGGCACTGACATCAGCATACTCACAATGCCCCAAGCCGACCTAAACAGTTCATCTCGTTAAGGGGGCACAATAGCCCATAGAAAACTACCTGGTAGGTGATGGGAAACCAGTTAAACCCATCACCTTGCAACGAAATACCAATTAACACCCCCCGGTATCCCCGGACATAAGCGCAGATCAAAGAGAAAACTCATACATATCTTTTTAAACAAAGAGATTCCAAGATCTGGCGGGAGATAGGACGGGTCAGAATAGTATAACTGGCCACGACTTTTGGGTTTTAAAGTGAAGAAGAAATACTGCAAGGAACGCAAGCAGGCAAGAAAACGAATGCAGGAGGAAGAAAAGACAGGCAAGAAGAACGGATGCAAGAGAGAGGAACAGGCACGCAACTGAAGGAGAAATACTGCAAAACGAACAGCCAGTAACCCCAGTAATAGCCCCATGGTGAGCATGCACCCAGATCTTGCATATCCTGGACATAGTTTAGTGTAGAGGGGAGGGTGGTTTGAATAAACGTTGGGTGTGTAAAGAAATGTGTGTTGGTCAACTTTGCGATGTGTCGTACGTTCCCCATCTTACAGTCGTGTATATGTCTTGTAGAACTGTGTGTTTAAGAATTCAGAGAATAAGGTATTCGTGTATATGTCTTGTAGAACTGTGCGTTTTATGATTCATAAGTCAAAGGTATTCATGTGATTCAATATGTGTTTTATAGATATGTCGTATAGAAATGTATAAGTATTCATGGACAATAGTCCCAAGCGCTAAATAAAAGCCTTTTCCATTTAAACCCTGGTTTTCAAATCTGGTCTGGTTGAATTTTTCTGCACCATAAACGCTCCTGCACCCAAGTCCAGTGTCTAGAACCGTAAGGGGTGAGTGGGTCGAACCACTCACGGGGAACCAGTGTGCACGGCCTGGTCAAGGGATCAGAGCAAGGCACGGAGACCTTAGGTCGGGCGAAAGCTCGGCGCAGAAACCCCTTACAAAAGGAAACTACAAATCTGATTGAAACTGGTCACCTCAATTCTTGATAGGCAGTATACAATGCAAGTTGTGCATTCTATTAATTTGCCTTTGTAATAAAGCTAATTGCCAGCTGTCAGTGGTGAACCTCTATCGATAGAACATTGATGCTTCTCTGCTATGTGATTCTATAACTATGACAAACCACTGGGAATTGGCAGGAAAGCTACATAAAAGCACACAATATTTTCATGAACGACAGGCTAATCTTTAAAGAATTGCTGCTAATTAAATTGCAGTGAAATGGCAGAGTAATTTAATGCAGCAGACGAAAGTTAGAGTTTGGTAGAATACTGATGATTCAGTACAAGGAGGACAGAAGAACAGGATGCCAATACATTGTGCAGCATTCTGGAAGAACCCATGTAGGTTAAATACAGTGCCCTCCATAATGTTTGGGACAAAGACCCATCATTTATTTATTTGTCTCTGTACTCCACAATTTGAGATTTGTAATAGAGAAAAAAAAATCAGATATGGTTAAAGTGCACATTGTCAGATTTTATTAAAGGGTATTTTTATACATTTTGGTTTCACCATGTAGAAATTACAGCTGTGTTTACAGCTGTCCCCCCATTTCAGGGCACCATAATGTTTGGGACACATGACTTCACAGGTGTTTGTAATTGCTCAGGTGTGTTTAATTGCCTCCCTAATGCAGGAAAAAGAGAGCTCTCAGCACCTAGTCTTTCCTCAGTCTTTCCATCACATTTGGAAACGTTTATTGCTGTTTATCAACATGAGGACCAAAGTTGTGCCAATGAAAATCAAAGAAGCCATTATGAGACTGAGAAACAGGAATAAAACTGTTAGAAACATCAGCCAAACCTTAGGCTTACCAAAATCAACTGTTTGGAACATCATTAAGAAGAAAGAGAGCACTGGTGAGCTTACTTAACACCAAGGGACTGGCATGCCAAGGAAGACCTCCACAGTTGACGACAGAAGAATTCTCTCTATAATAAAGAAAAACGCCCAAACACCTGTCCGACAGAAACGCTCTTCAGGAGTTGGGTGTGGATTTGTCAATGACCACTGTCTGCAGTAGACTTCATGAACAGAAACACAGAGGCTACACTGCAAGATGCAAACCACTGGTTAGTCATAAAAATAGGATGGCCAGGTTAGTTTGCCAAGAAGTACTTAAAAGAGCAACCACAGATCTGGAAAAAGGTCTTGTGGACAGATGAGACGAAGATTAACTTATATCAGAGTGATGGCAAGAGCAAAGCATGGAGGAGAGAAGGAACTGCCCAAGATGCAAAGCATACAATCTCATCTGTGAAACACGGTGGAGGGGGTGTTATGGCCTGGGCATGTATGGCTGCTGAAGGTACTGGCTCACTTATCTTCATTGATGATACAACTGCTGAAAGTAGCATAATGAATTCTGAAGTCCTATCTGTTCAAGTTCAAACAAATGCCTCAAAACTCATTGGCTAGCAGTTCATTCTACAGCAAGACAATGATCCCAAACATACTGCTAAAGCAACAAAGGAGTTTTTCAAAGCTAAAAAATGGTCAATTCTTGAGTGGCCAAGTCAATCACCCGATCTGAATCCAATTGAGCATGCCTTTCATATGCTGAAGAGAAAACTGAAGGGAAGTAGACCCAAAACAAGCATAAGCTAAAGATGGCTGCAATCAGATGGATGCAGAGCATCACCAGAGAAGCCCGGGCAATACGGGCTGAAAAGATGAAGTATGAGGGGAAGCTGGCCAAGAATATAAAGGAGGACAGTAAAAGCTTCTTTAGATATGTTAAGAGAAAAAGAGTAGCAAAGTCAAATGTGGGTCCCGTGAAGGCAGACACGGGTGAAATTATTATGGGTAACAAGGAAATGGCAGAAGAGTTGAACAGGTACTTCGATCTGTCTTCACTAAGGAAGACACAATCTCCCAGATGTACTAGAGGACAGAGGATCTAGGGGGGTAGAGAAACTGAAAGAAATTTGCATTAGGCGAGAAAAAGGGTGATGTTTTGGGTTGAGACCTTTCTTCAGACTGAGAGTCGTGGGAGAGGGAGACAGAGGTATGGTGTGAAAATGAGAGATCAAAGGGGACAGTCAAGGAAAATGTAGAATAGTTAATTGTTAGCTAGGGGAAGGTGACAACAAGGCATAAAAAGTAAAATTTTATCAGAAGGACAGTCAAACTAGTCTACTTTTGTTCTGTCTATGGGGAGTGGGAACAAGAGAAGAACTACAGGACACAGGAGACGCGGGAGACGGATCCATCTATGACAGCAGTGGGGAAACCACGTTTACTAAAGAAAGATGTCAGAGAATGGAAAGTATCATCATGGGAGCAGATGCAGCAGAGACATAGAAATTGAGAGTAGGAGATATCATCTTTGCAAAAGGAAGAATTGGAAGAGGTGTAGTCCAGATAACTGAGGGGGTTGGTGGGTTTGTATTAGACGTCAGTCGATAGTCTGTCCTGTGATGGAGACAGATATCAAGAAGGGGGAGATAGTTATCAGAGATAGACCAAGTGCCCAGGGTAGAAGTTAATGGTAAAGTTAATAACACCAGCATGTTCTGCATGGGCGCAGGAGGCAGCCCTGAGTCATTGATGTAATGGCAAAAGAGTTGGGCAGATAGGGCCAGTGTGCTTTTGGAACAAAGACTGTTCGACGTAAGGCAGGCGAGTGCCCATGGCTACAGCTTTAACTTGAAGAAAGTGAAAGGCATTAAAGGAGAAGTTGTTGAGGGTGAAGACAAGTTCTGCCAGGTGGAGGAGCCTGTTAGTAGAGGGAAATTAGAAACATAGAAAATAGGTGCAGGAGGAATCCATTCGGCTCTTTGAGCCAGCACCGCCATTCATTGTGATCACGGCTGATCATCCACAATCAGTAACCCGTGCCTGCCTTCTCCCCATATCCCTTGATTCCACTAGTCCCTAGAGCTCTATCTAACTGTCTCTTAAATTCATCCAGTGATTTGGCCTCCACTGCCCTCTGTGGCAGAGAATTCCACAAATTCACAACTCTCTGGGTGAAAAAGTTCCTTCTCGTCTCAGTTTTAAATGGCCTCCCCTGTATTCTAAGACTGTGGCCCCTGATTCAAGACTCCCCCAACATTGGGAACATTTTTCCTGCATCTAGCTTGTCCAGTCCTTTTATCATTTTATATATCTCTATAAGATCCCCTCTCATCCTTCTAAACTCCAGTGAATACACGCCCAAACGTTCCAATCATTCCTCATATGACAGTCCCGCCATCCCAGGGATCAATCTCGTGAACCTACGCTGCACTGCCTCAATTACAAGGATGTCCTTCCTCAAATTAGGAGACCAAAACTGTACACAATACTCCAGATGTGGTCTTACCAGGGCACCTATACAACTGCAGAAGAACCTCTTTACTCCTCTACTGAAATCCTCTCGATATGAAGGCCAACATGCCATTTGCTTTCTTCACTGCCTGCTGTACCTGCACGCCAACCTTCAGTGACTGGTGTACAAGGACACACAGGTCTCGCTGCATTTCCCCCTTACCTAACCTGACACCATGGAGATAATAATCTGCCTCCTTGTTTTTGCCACCAAAGTGGATAACCTCACATTATACTGCATCTGCCATGCATCTGCCCACTCACTCAACCTGTCCAGGTCACCCTGCAACCTCCTAACATCCTCTTCGCAGTTCACACTGCCACCCAGCTGTGTGTCATCTGCAAACTTACTAGTGTTACTTCTAAGTCCATCATACAAATCATTAATATATATGGTGAATAGTTGCAGCCCCAACACCGAGCCTTGCGGCACTCCACTCGCCACTGCCTGCCATTATAAAAGGACCCGTTTACTCCAACTCTTTGCTTAGTGTAGGAAAATAATTGCAGATGCTGGTACAAATCGAAGGTATCACAAAATGCTGGAGTAACTCATCTAGAGCAGCGGATACAATAGATGTCAACTTCTTTACATCGGCGAAACCAAACGCAGGCTCGGCGATCGTTTCACTCAACACCTTCGCTCAGTCCGCCTTAACAAACCTGATCTCTTCAAGCTGGGCACTTCAACTCCCCCTCCCACTCCCAGTCTGACCTTTCTGTCATGGGCCTCCTCCAGTGCCATAGTGAGGCCCACCGATAATTGGAGGAACAGCACCTCATATCTCGCTTGGGCAGCTTGCAGTCCAGCGGTATGAACATTGACTTCTCCAATTTAGATAGTTCCTCTGTCCCTCTCTTCCCCTTCCCAGTTCTCCCTCTATCTTCATGTCTCCAACTACATCCTTCCTTTATCCCGCCCCCCTGACATAAGTCTGAAGAAAGGTCTCGACCCCTGAAACATCACCCATTCCTTCTCTCCTGAGATGCTGCCTGACCTGCTGAGTTACTCCAGCATTTTGTATTACCAACTCTTTGCTTCCTGTCTGCCAAGCAATTATCTATCCATGCCAACGCTCTACCCCCAATACCATGTGCTCTAATTTTGCCCACCAATCTCCCGTGTGGGACCTTATCAAAGGCTTTCTGAAGGTCTAGATACACTACATCCACTGGCTCGCCTTCATCCATTTTACTTGTCACATCCTCAAAAAATTCCAGAAGGTGAGTCAAGCATGATTTCCCTTTCATAAATCCATGCTGACTTGGACTTATCCTTTTACTGCTATCCAAATGCACCGTTATTACCTCTTTAATAATTGACTCCAACATCTTCCCCACCACCGATGTCAGACTAACTGCTCTGTAATTCCCCGTTTTCTCTCTCTCGCTCCTTTCTTGAAAAGGGGGATAACATTAGCTATCCTCCAATCCACAGGAACTGATCCTGAATCTATTGATAGGGTCTCTGTTCAAGGAAGAACACGAGAGCCTTGAGACCTTCCTGGTGTAAAGGGACTGGATGTCAATGGTAAAGGCGAGGCAACAGGGCCCTAAAAATTGAAAGTTATTGAGGAGTTGCGAGGTACCTCGGATGTAGATTGGAAGCTATTGGAAACTGAACAGTGGGGCAGGAGATAGGATGGAATCAAGGTATACGGAGAAGAGTTCTTTGGGAAGGAGCAGGCAGAAACAATGAGTCTGCCTGACTGTCGATTTTGAGAAGGAGATAGAAGCAGACAGTGCAGGGCAGGGCTGGGAACAAGGTTGGAGGCTGTGGAGGGTTGATTGCCAGAGGTGATGAGATCGGTTACACTCTGGGAGATGATGGCCTGGTGTTTGTCTGTGGGGTTGTGGTCAATGGGTGGCTATGACGAGGTGTCCGAAAGCTGGCGACTGGCCTCAGCATGATTGCGGTTAGTCTGAAGCAAATAGTGGCACTTCCCTTCTCAGCAGGGACACAATGTCCGGGTTGGTGCCGAGTGTGCAGAGGGGGTGAATGGACTTTGCAGAATTGCAAACAAAATGAAAGCTGCTCTCGCATTCAAGAAGTGTGACAACGTCCAGAATGAAACAGCATCCCTAACATTAACCAAGCCTCCTATACTTTCTCCAATGTACCACATCTATAGTGTGCACCATTTACAAAGTCCACTGGTTAAATAACAAGGCTCCTTTATTAACATTTGCTGAAATTACAACCTCTGCCAAAATAAACAGCATGGGAATCCCGCCTCCTACAATTTCCTTGCAACTTGGACACCACCTGATGGAAATGTTGTTTTGCCATTACTGGCTCCAAATCAAAAGAAAGGGAGTATCTTCATCAGGCAGACAAGAGCAATTAGCAAAACCTAATGAACTTTAATTACAACCGCAGCCAGCAAAGTTGGAGTGAAGTGTGCCAGCTCTTAAAGATCTAACAGGAATTTCACTGCCAATGAAATGCCCATGTCATTTCATTCAATGATCTGCTCCTACACATACTCCAGAACCTTTAGGGCAAACAAAAAGAATCCATCCACATTTAGCTAAATATGATCAAGGGAGGAGAGAACATGGCATCAAGTTCAGATGCCAGACCAATGTCCACCAAATCTGTGCCAATATTTCTGACTGCCTGAAGAAATTAGAGATTTGCTGCCATCTAGTGGTCAATGAATTAATAAAAATAGAAACTGCTCAGGGTTAAAATTAAAAATCTTATTACCGTCTGACCCAATCCAGGCCAATTTGAATTTAAACAAATCCAAGTACTTACTTATTTTTCCACTTATGTACACTGATCAAGAGCAGAGGTCAATTCAGTAATATGAAGCAAAGTATTCTATCATGACACAGAGCTAGACTAGCACAGCACAAACTCAAATGAGTAATCAAAATACACATCCAACTCACCAAGTTGGGACCATCAGATAGATCTAAGCAGGGGCAGGCTAAAGAGAAAGACACAAAATGTTAGAGTAACTCAGAGGGTCAGGCTGCATCTCTGGAGGACATGGATAGTTGACATTTTGCGTGGGGACCCTTCATCAGCCTGAAGAAGGATCCTGGCCAAAATGTCACCAATCCATGTCCTGCAGAGATGCTGCCCGACCTGCTGAGTTACTCCAGCATTTTGTATATTTTTTAAGCATCAGCCGTTCCTCGTGTCTAGGCATTATGCCTCCTTGTGCCTTTTCCACCATTCAGACAAATCTTGGCCTTAACTTCATAATCCCCGATTTCGCTATCATAGTAATATTTCTACCATGATTCACTGGCGGTGTACAGAGCTTTCTGGAGTAGATTCCAAATATTCACAACCTTCAGAAGAAAGCCCTCATCAACTCCATCTTAAATGGATGACCCTTTATTTTAAAACTAGGACCACTCTCATTACAGTCATTCCCCAAACACTCAAGGAGAAACTGCCTCTCAAACTTTCAAGATGACCACATTCTTCTCGGCTCCCTTAGTATAGTCCCAATCTTTCCATTCCCCTTCATTCCTGGAATCAACCTAATGAATCTTCTTTATACTGTTTCCAAGACATATAGCATTTGTTAAACAAGCCCAAAACTGTACACAATATTCCAGTTTCACAAACAAATGCAACAAGCCTTGCCACTGTTTATACTTCATGCTCTTTATAATGAAGACCAATGTTCCATTTGAGTCCTAATTGTTGTATTTTGTTTTCTGCTTTATGTAAGAATCCCTAGATCCTTTGTACAGGAGCATTCTTTAATCTTTGTCCAATAGTACTGCATCTGTCCAATTTTTATTCACAAAACCAATTTCTAACTCAATACAAATTGTGGCTCAATCACAACTTGCTTTCTGACCTACATGGAACAGTTTATTCCACAGAACCACCTCCAACCCCCTCAACTCTCTCCATTACATTGATGGTGGAATTGGTGCTGCTTCCTGCACTTGTACAGAACAAAAAAAATCGATTATCTTGCTTCCAATTTCCATCGTTTTCAGGGAATATGCTAATTATCAAAATCCGTACTACATCCTTGTGCAGAGATCAAGACAATTCTGTATTAATCAACATAGGTATAAAGGGGAAGATGCAAGGTGAAGGTGGGGATAAGGCAATTACCATTTGATTGTTCTGTCTTGGGGCTGCGCATCAAATATTGTACCTGATTGGATTCACATGTACAGCCTTTCTTCAACTGAAGTAGGGTGAGCCGAGCCAAGACCGGGGAACACCAAGGGTTCATCCCAAGTGATACCAGCAACGTTTTATGAGCCTCTTCTATTCGGCCTAGTTGGTAGAGAGCATCTGCATATAAAATTCGGGAAACCTCGTCTGTTGGGTCCAGCTCTAACAGCAGCAAAGCCAAATAATGAACACCCAGTGCATCTCTGAGGGGGGAAAAAAGGAAAATAAGTTTGCATTTATTAAGTTTTTCTCCTTTAAAATTCATATGCTGCATCATTTTTTGTATGGTGTCCTTATATTTACTATCTTGGGTCAAGTTCAGAAGACCAATATTTAGAATGAATATAAGTGTGACTTGCTGTGGGGAACACACAAAATCTCAGAAGCAATTCTGTAACTTTCTTCCATTAATGGGTAGTAAATAATTAGCAGAACATATTCAATGCCCTCTCAGATGGAATGGCTCAATGCTTCGTAAACACTACGGTACTGTCAGTGTTAAGTAGTGATTCCCCAGGAGGTTCTGGTACATACAAAGGCTCTGTATACATGCCTCCAGAGACTTAGTGTACTATGTACTTTATTCATGATCCAAGAAACCACTTTTAAATGCCCATTTTATCCTAGCTTCCTATGAATAAAGTCCTAGCTTCCCCAGTCTCTCCCAGTTCAGATCCTTGTCCTGGCAATGTTCTCGTGCATCTTCTTTGCACTATTTCCAGCTTAATGATGCTTCCTATGGCAGGGTGACCAAACCTGAACACAATATTCTAAACACGGCTTCATCAACATCTGTATAACTGTTACAGATGATCCAAACTTTCAACCTCAATACCCTGACTGATGTACCAAAATCCTTCTTTACCACCCCATCTACCTGTGGCTTCATTTTCATGGAACTGTGCACTTGCATTCCTCTGCACAACACTCCCCAGGGCCCTGCCATTCGCTGTGATGACCCTACCCGTCAGTCATCCAGTACCTCACCTGTGTCTAACGATTAATTCATATCACTATCAGAGCTCCAGCAATTTCTTCTCTAACTTCCCAAAGTGTCCTCAGATATATCTGATCAGTCCCGGGAGATTTATTTACCTTCATACGCCTTAGGACATCCAGCACTTCAACTGTAATGACCATCCTCAAGAGATCTCCATTAATTGTCCCAAGTTCCCCAGTCTTCATATCTTTCTTCACAGTAAAATCATTGAAGACCTTGCTCATTTCCTGCAGCTCCTCACATAGATGAACACTTTGGTTTTTGAGGGGCCCTATTCTCTCTCTAGTTTTCCTCTTTACTTTTATGTATTTCTAAAATATTTTTGGATTCTCCTTAATCTTATCTGCCAGTTATCCTTTTTGCCATCCGGATTTCCTCTTCAGTATGTTCCTCAGTTCTCAAAACTCCTCCAGGGATACATTTGATTCCAGCTGCCTATACTTGCCTCATACCTCCTTTTTCCTGACCAGAGCCTCAATTTCTCTCATCATCCAGTCTTCCTTGCTCCAAGGATCCAGCAGTCCTTGCAAGTGAGACAGAAGTTCACGTGCACCTCCTCTACTGCAGGAGTTCCCATTCCTGTTCATTGGCAAGACCAAGTGTAGACTCAGTGACCATTTTGTTGAACTCTTATGCTCTGTCCGCCAAGCCCTACTGGATCTCCCGGTTGCTAACCACTTTAACTTCCTTTCCAATGCTAGTGCCTCCTCCATTGCCAGCATGAAGCCACATAAAAAGTGGTGGAACAACACCCCATACTTTGCTTAGGTACCTTACAACCAACATTCCTATCTAATACCATTAACATTAGCCTTGCTTCAATTCAGAACTAACTTATTGACCAGCTCTGGCCTTATCCGTAACCATTTTAAACCTAATAGAATTGTGGTCGCTGGTCCCAAAAGACTCGCCCACCAACACTTCAGTCACTTGTCCTTCCTAATTTCCTAAGAGTAGGACAAGCTTTACTGTCTCTGTAGAGACTTTGTATCATCAGCAAATTTGACTACAACACAGACAGTCTCTTCATCCAACAAATTATTATATATGTTGTAAATAACTGAGTTTTAGTATGGACCATATTGTGGCACCACAGTAGTTATTGACTACCAATCCAAAAATGACCCATGAACTCCAATTTGGACATTTAGTAGTTAGCCATTCTGCTATCCATGGTAATATGCAATTTCCCCCAAACCATCCACCTCTACCTTCTGTAGTAACGTGGTGAATCCTTTAGTCAAAACAAAAGGCAATATGAAGATAAAGAGCTCAGGACTGACAGCGATAAACTGTTTAGTTTTGCTGCCTCACAGCTTTGGATTTAATCTTGAATTCCAGTGCTATCTATATAGTTTGCATGTTCTCCCTGTGACCATCCCACTTTTTCCTAGATTCTATTTTCCTCCCTTATGCCAAAAATATACTATCTGGGAGCACAAAACACCCCGTGGCAGAAGGAATGGATCAAATGCACAGCTACCCACCTATCCAGAGGAGCTACCATCTATTCCCATCCCTGCTGATCTGATTGACCATTCAGAACCCACAAAACTAACGTAGATTTGGTCATCCTCAATTACAAGGGACTACTCAAGAAACAGAACCTTTTTAATGGTGTGACATCTAAAGTTTTTCCTATTAGACTCTCAGGCTGAGTGTATATTCCAAGGGTGTACACCATCCAGCTGCTGCAAGTAAATGTGAGGGGATGTGCAGAATGGTTCTTCATGTGGCTGAGGTGCAAGGACTAGTCAAGTGAAGCGGGGTGATGGTGATCTGGGCAGGTCATTGTCAGAGCACCTCTTGATCTTGAAATTCACGACTAAATTTAGATAATTTGGCGATGTCAGATTACCCTCACAACAGAGATGGCAGTCAGGACCTTTTATCCTCAGGAAACATCCAACAGAAGAGGGCATATCTATAAAGTGAGTGGGGGAAGTTTAATGGGGATGCGTGGGGCAAATGTTTCCTTTACACGGAGTGGTGGGGGTCTGGAATGCATTGCCAGGGGTGGTGACAAAGGCAAAAATCGTGGCATTTATGAGGCTTTTAGATGGGCACATGGAAGTGCAAGAAAGAGAAATATGGATCATGTACAGGCAGATGCTATCAGTTTAACTTGGCAACATGCAGAAATCCTTAATTTCTCTCACACTTTCCTCCAGGTCACTGCTTCTCAATCTTGATGCACCCTACCATCCTCCCCCCCCCCCCCCTTCCTCTTCCCATTTCAATCTTTCTCATCACCATCTGTCATCCCACTAGAGATTCACATTTGTTGAGGTCTACTTTAATGACAGTACCTAGTTTAGTGTGGGAGGGTCCCTGTTCTTTCTCTTTGCTGAGAGTACAATTTAATATTCCCAGTGCTCCCACGATTTGACAGGCCAGCCTCCAGCGATTTTTCTGATAAGTCTTGTCTGCTTGTGTTTGGCCTTCTTTTTGTCATACGTCTTTCGGGTGTTAATATTTCTATGAGTATATCTCTCCCTTCTCTCGTGGTTTAAGATGTTATTCTGTGAGATTTAATGGGTTTCTTTCTGCATTCTTATGGCACATATTGTGTGATACACTCAACTAGACTGAACTAAAGAGTGAAATTCTCTAATTTCTCATCTCTTTGCAGCCTCCTCTGCCTGTCTCATGTTATCCTCCATCCAATACTATCGGTACATGTACTACTTCCCATTTATCTACCCTATTTTATTACCTCCTCATGAGAAAAACTCAACTTTTTTTAAAAAACATGGCTACCCTTCTTGACTTGTTTTCTAAATGTTCTGCCAAGACCTTTTTAATAATGGATTCCCACATTATCTCAATAAATACCAGGCTAACTAGCCTATGATTACCTTCTTTCCATCTCCCTACGTTCCTGAATAATTTAGTACATTTACAGTTTTTCAACCCCCTGTGACCTCTCCTTAATTTATGTAATTTGGCAATTACAAATAATGCATTCGCCATCGAGATACAGATCATCAAGATAGGAAATGCAACTTTAGTATGGTTAAACCGGCATTTCGATAAGGCACTATATAGGTCTCGACCCGAAACGTCACCCATTCCTTCTCTCCGGAGATGCTGCCTGTTCCGCTGAGTTACTCCAACATTTTGTATCTACCTGATCGTCGCTGGTGGATTTGAAAGCAACATTGATAGCATCATTGAAAGAGGAGTCAATTTGGAAAATAGGAATCGGGGATGAAGAGTCATTTTTGGATTGGCAAGCAAATGGCAGTAAGGGTCATAAATATTTTCATTAAACGATTTTACCCAAGTAATCTTAACGTGTCAAATCATGTCCAAAGGTACTCTGAGCTAACACCCCAATAAGTTAATTTCCAAAATAAATCGAATTGCCTGTTGCTGGTTTTAATGTGCGTGTTTGCTTCAATTAAGGACTTACTTTTCTTTGTTGATGCTAGCGCGGGCTGTTGTCTCTCCCGCCTTCCTGCGGAGTC
This sequence comes from Rhinoraja longicauda, assembly GCF_053455715.1. NCBI lineage: Eukaryota > Metazoa > Chordata > Chondrichthyes > Rajiformes > Arhynchobatidae > Rhinoraja > Rhinoraja longicauda. The sequence continues at coordinate 3,030,100 of NC_135982.1, read as the reverse complement.
CGGTGCCGGAGGCTGGACTGCACAGCTTCTTCCGCACCATCTTCTCTCCCTCCTCCTGCAGCACCTTGTACAACAGACCTCTCTGGTTCCACGGCACGTAAGCCTTAACGAAGAACGCGGTCTCGTTCAGCCGCAACCTGCTCGCAGTGATGTAGTCCAACGCCGCGAGGTAGGGCTTGCCGTCCAGTAGCCTCAACAGGCCGCGGCCGCACATGGCCCGGACGCAAGTGTCGGGATGCGGCAACTCGTGTTCCACGATGGCCTGGCAGTCGGCGAGCGCCAGTGCCTGCTCGCCGGCGTGGAGGTGGCAGATGGCGCGGAGGGCCAGCACGGTGTTGGGGTAGGAGCCCCGGTCGGCAGTGGCCAGGCTCTGGCAGAGTGCCAGCGAGCCGCGGACATCGCCAGTCAGCAGCCGGCAGTCGGCCAGGCGGATCCGCGTGTCCCGGCCAGCCTGTGTGTCCAGCTGTATCCGCAGCTGCAGGGCGTCGAGGACGGGCAGCAAGAGGTCGACGCCGGCGTCCGAGCGGAGGTCCGGCCTGCGGCACACCGTCTCCCGATACTCGGCCAGTTGGGCTTCGATGAACCGCTTGACGTGCTGGAGGAGGGCGGCGGCGGCTGGCGGGGAGAAGAGCCGCTCCAGGTGTTTCCTGGCGAGCACCGGGTCCTTCTCGAAGGCCGAGGCCAGGTCACGAATGACCTGTCCCTGGCGACTGCCCATGGCGAACTGGGCGGCGGCGCGGCTGACCAGGCCGGAGGTGCGGTAGCTAGGGCTGGTGTCGGCGAGGCCGGGGCCGGGCGGTGGTGGCGGCCCGTCGCTTCCCGCGCTCCCCGCAGCGGGCGGCTCCGCCATCTGGCGCGCGGCGCACGCGCTGTCCACGCCGCTCGCGGCCTCAGAGGCCGTTAGGGCCGCGAGGAAGCGGCGGCAGTCGCCCAGCAACGGTCCGTGGGCGCGCTCCCGGCGCGGGGCCGTGTCCCGCTGGCACAGGTAACGTTGGAAGGCGCTGATGATGCGCGGCACCTCGGCCTTCTGCTGGCTGTTCACGAACGCCACCGTTTCTTCCTGGCGCTTGGCGAAGGCCTGCAGGTAGTCGACGACGCCGTTGCCCGAATGGCCGTCGGACAGGACCCAGGCCAGCGCCCTGGTCAGCAGCAGGCCCAGCGAGTGGTGCGGGTGCGCATTGAGCAGGGCGTTGCAGCGGCTCACCGCCTCGTCGTGCTGCCCGCCCCGCAGCAGCGCCTCCACTCTCAGCACCGACGCCACCAGGTTGCCGGGCTCCAACTGCAGGAGGAAGACGGCGGCCACCCCGGCGCTGACGGGAGCCTCGCTGTCCGCTGTGCACCCGGCCCGGGGCGGGACCCAGGTGTGTCCAACGCACCAGCTCTCCAGCACGGCCACGATACTGCCAATGCCGGGGTCCCCCAGGCGCCGCAGGTGATGGACCGTCCCCTCGGCGTCCCGCCCGAAAACTGCCGTGTAACAGGCGGCGGCCGTGGCGGCATCGCCGCCCGCCAGATACCGGTCCCCGTCGGCGAACATTTGTCCGGGCAGCTCCTGTTCATCCCGATTCCCGACTGGCATCGGCCGCGGACGAGCGACCACACCCCGGCTGGAAAAGAAACATGGAAACTCTGCAGGTTACATCCATCTAATGTCGACGCTTCGGGTCAACCAAACTCGACGGCTTACTGCTAAGATTCGCAAAGGTAACCTACATGCTGCTTGTGTCGACCATTTTCTGAACAGCAACATTCGGGAAATTAGTCTTCCATTGGGTCTAATTTCACCCTCAGTTTGGGTAATTATGGACACCGTCTAGAGCTGGTCAACTACACGCATTAGTGAGATTGCCATTGCCCCATTCATTTTCACAATCTGATTCAGCAATTTAGAAATTATGTCTGAAGAGGCATTATCTTTAAGGCTCCAAGGACGTCACAACTACCCGCATTCTTGGTGCAGTTGGTGTTGAGGGATGTGTGTAGAACAACAATTAGGATCTTGGGAGAAGGGAAAATGTCTGTGTACTGGATTTTTATCGTAGAGAGGAAGGTAGTTTATTAAGTTACAGGCAAGATGTGTAGGAAACAACTGCAGATGCTGATTTAAATCGAAGATAGACAAAAAGCTGGAGTAACTCAGCTGGACAGGCAGCATCTCTGGAGAGAAGGAATGGGTGAAGTTTCGGGTCGATACCCTTCTTCAGACTAGTTAGGGATTAGGGAAACCAGAGATATAGCTGATGATGTAGAGAGATAAAGAACAATAAATGAAATATATACAAAAAAGTTACGATGATAAAGGAAACAGGTCCCTCCCTTCCCCTCCTCCTTCCCAGATCTCCCTCTATCTTCCTGTCTCCACCTATATCCTTCCTTTGTCCCACCCCCGACATCAGTCTGAAGAAGGGTCTCGACCCGAAACGTCACCATTCCTTCTCTCCCAGAGATGCTGCCTGACCTGCTGAGTTACTCCAGCATTTTGTGAATAAATCGATTTGTACCAGCATCTGCAGTTATTTTCTTATACCATTGTTAGCTGTTTGTTGGGTGAAAACAAGAAACTGCTGCGACTAGGGTGGGGGCGGGATAGAGCAAGAGAGGGAATGCCGCAATTACTTGAAGTTAGAGAAATCAATATTCATACCACTGGGCTGTAAACTGCCCAAGCGAAATATGAGATGCTGTTCCTCCAAATTGCATTTAGCCTCACTCTGATAATGGAGGAGACATAAGGCAGAAAGGTCAGTGGGGAATGGAAAGGAGAATTAAAGTGTTTAGCAACCGGGAGATCAGGTAGATTCAGGCTGACTAAGCGAAGATGCACAGCTAAATGATTGCTCAGTCCAGGATTGATCTCGCCCATTGTTTAAGAATTCACATCTTGAACAACGGATACAATAGATGAGGTTGGAGTAGGTGCAAGTGAACGTCTGGCTAACCTCAAAGGACTGTCGGGGTCCCTGGACAGAGTCGAGGGAGAAGGTATAAGGACAGGTGTTGCGCCTTCTGCGGTTGCAGGGGAAGGTGTTTTGAGTGCGAAGGGATGAGTTAAGCAGAGAGTTGCGGAGGGAATAGTCTCTGTGGACGGCGGGAAGTGCTGGAGATGGGAAGTTGTGACTAGTGTTGGGATCCCGTTGGAGGTGGCGAAAATTTGAGGATTATATGTTATATACAATGGCTGATGGGGTGAAAGGTAAGGACTAGGGGGACTGTTGCGACAAGGGAGATGGGGAGCAAGGAACCCCCCATTCCCTGAAGAATAAGGACATCTCGGATGTCCTGGTATGGAGCACCTCACCTTAGGCGCAGATGCGGTGTAGATGGAGGAATTGGGAGTAGGGGATAGAGTCTGTAGGACGCAGGGTGGGAAGAAGTGGAGTTGAGATAGTTGTGGGAGTCAGTGGGTTTGTAATAGACGTCAGTTGATAGTCTCCTGTGATGGAGACAGTGAGATCAAGAAAGAGGAGAGAGGTGTCAGAGATGGTCCAAGTAAATTTGAGTGCAGGTTGGAAATTGGTGGTGAAGTTGATGAAGTCCATGAGTTTGGCATGGGTGCAGGAAGTAGCACCGATGCAGTTGTCAATGTAACAGAGCTAGAGTTTGGGGATAGGGCCAGTGTACGCCTGGAACAGGGATTGTTCAACGTACCCTACAAAGGTGCAGGCTTAGCTGGGGCCCATGTGGGTGCCCATAACTATGCCTTAGACTTGGAGGAAGTGGAAGGAGTGGAAGGAGAAGTTATTAAGGGTGAGGACTACCTCCGCTAGGCGGAGTAGAGTGTCCGTGGAGGGAAATTGGATGGTTCTGTGGTCGAGGAAGAAACGGAGGGTTTTCAGGCCTTCCTGGTGGGGGATGGATGTGTAGAGTAACTGAACGTCCATAGTAACGATGAGGGGGTGGGGGCTCGGCAAGCGTAAGTCATTAAAGAGACGAAGGGTCCGAAGAAGGGTCTCAACCCGAAACGTCACCCACTCCTTCTCTCCAGAGATGCTACCTGTCCTGCTGAGTTACTCCAGCATTTTGTGTCTACCTTCGATTTAAACCAGCATCTGCAGTTCTTCCCTACACAAAGAGACAAAGGGCGTATCTTGGACGTAGGTCAGGAGGCTTTGGACCAAAGGGGATAGGTTGGAGTAGAGGTCAGTGGGACAGGAGCAGGCAGAAACAATGGGTCTGCCATTGCAGTTCTGTTTATGGATTTTGGGGGGAAGGTAAAACCGGCCTGTGCCATGCTGGGAAACGATAAGGTTGGAGGCTGTGGAAGGCAGACAGCCAGAAGTGATAAAATCAGTAATGGTCTGTGAGATTATGGCCTGGTGCTCATCTGTGGGATCATGGTCCAAGGATAGGTAGGAGGTGGTGTCCGAGACCTGGCACCTAAATCAGGTTGGTGAACCCCCCTATGGTGCTAGGTCCAATGTGAAGATTGCCTTGATCTCGACTAGGCGATGGCCATTTCTACCAATGTTATCATGAACCTGAGGTTTACTAGAATGAGGTTAAATATGTTTATTCCTTGATAATCCCTCCTTAGTTTGCTCAATACCTAGAGGACTCTGTCTGTATTGATGCAACTAAGCCACTTTTGGGTAGCCACACAAGACAGTGACCTTAAAGCAAACACTGTTGTCTTGGATTGCCGCAACACCAGTGGTCTTTAGCAAGGATTAGGTGATGGAAAACGATGTTGACATCAAACCTTAGCAGTCATGAATTGGGAGCACCTCCAGGGATACCAGCAGTCTTTCCAGGTGTAACAGAGGTTCACGTGTGACTCCTCATCTACTGATCTTGATGTGGCCTCCTGTACATCGGCGAAACCAAGCAAAGACTTGATGACTGTTTCACTGAATACTTGTGCTCGGTCCACCAAGACTTACTGGATCTCCTGATTGCTAACCATTTTAACTCTTCTTCCCATTCCCATACTGACCTTTCAGTTCTGGCTGCTAAGTTCATTGCCAGGGTGAGGGCAGATGCAAACTGGAGGAAAGGTGGCTCATATTCCTTGGTGTCACAGAGACAATTTGGATATGAGCTGAAGGTAGCACATCAGTCTTTAATATAAAACAGTACAGCACAGGACCAGGCCAGATTAAACTATTCTCTGCCTACCCGTGATCTACATCCCTCCATTCTCTGCATATTTATGTTTCCTTTTAAATGCCACTAACATATCTGCCTCCACATCCACTCCTAGCAGCAGTTCCAGGCTCACATCACAAGGTTAAAAAAAACAACTTATCCTCGGCATATCCATTAAATTTTGTCCTCAACGTAAAGTTTTTCCATCCTGGTTAAGAAACTGTCGACTCAATCTATGCTTCTCAAATTTTTTATACTTCCATCAGGTCTCCCTTCAGGTCTCCCTTCAGTCCTCAACAGTTCAGGAAAATCAATTCAAGTTTGTTCAACCTCTCCTTTTAGCTAATAGCCTTTAATCTGATTTTCACCCATAAAAAGCCATATGTTTTGTAAATTATAACTACTATCAGATTACTTAATTGCATGCGATAGACTATGGGGCCTGAATAGTCATTGGCTACATGAGGGTATATGTACTGTGTCTAGTCCCTGAATGGAGTAGATCAGCTGCACTGCCCAGTGACCAAGTCCTACATCATCAAGCCTTTATCAATTAGGAAAACCTGTTTTCAATTGTCTTTGTAATAGGTTCATATATAAAGTAATGGCAAGTGTACCATCAGATGCTCTCAGCAATAGATATCTTCAAACAATTAATACAAGGTCACCTCTGGCATCCCTTTTAAACTAATCAGACTTTCCTCCAAGACCAATCACCCCTCTCTCATTTTGTCAACTTTTGACATTTGCAAGCTCCTACTAATGAGATTAAGTTATCGTTCCAGGAAATTTGAACCTAGGCACTTTCATGTGTGTATAAAAGGTACCAAATGCGAGGAGAAATTGGGACAGAAAAGGTTAATGTACTTTTGCTAACTTTGTATAACTAGTTTAGTTTAGTTTAGAGATACAGTGCAGAAACAGGCCCTTCGGTCCACCGATCCGCTCCAACCAGCGATCCCCGCATATTAACACTATCCTGCACCCACTAGGGACAACTTTTAAATTTCCCAAGCCAATTAACCTACAAACCTGTACTTGAGATATATTGGGCCCCATTATGTTTCTTTAAAGTTTATACCTGGATAAGTCTGTCCTGAAAATTGGTGTAATGTTTTTATATTAGTAGAGATATCCATGTTGTCAATCACAGAAGACTTGTATGATGTATACTTAATTCCACACATTACAGCACAAGAAGTTGCATTTTGGCCCATCTAGTTCATGTCAGCTCTGAGAAGAGCAATTCCACTTGTTTGATTCCCCTTTGTCTTATTCCTGTGGATCCCTGCAATTATAGCCCCTTTTGTACTCGTGGCATTTACCTACACTGAAGAGCAATTTGTGAATCTAGGAGAAAACTGAAGTGTCCAGAGGAAACCTGGTCATCGGGAGAAATTTCCAAACGAGACCTGGAGCTGGAAGGCAACATCTTCAACTGCTGCACCATCATGCTGATTGAGGCAGAATTAAGTTGGAGACAATTAATTCAATACCAAGGTCCTTGAGGTGACAGAAGAGAAAAACCAATACCAGCCCATTCTAAATATTTGAATGTGAATAATGCTCAATCATTTCACTGAAACTACATACCACAAAAAACTTTTTGAAGTACACTGATTTAGTTTTTGGGGAGCCTCTTTGAAACAGGAAATCCTTGTTTATTTATCTCTTCTCCTTCTTCTTAGGCCCCCTCGGTCATGGCTGACCATGGATGATGCATCCTAGTTGGCTGCTTGCTCCACACCTCGGCGAGAGCAGCGTCTTTATTTATCTGACATACTTAGAACTCTTGCCTGTTCTTCAAGTACTATCATGGAATCTCCAACAATCAATAGAACCAGCAGACATGCGAATAGTTCCATATCTAATCCTAGCGTTCCTAATCTTTTGGATTCAGGGAACCATTTACAAACTGTAACATAAATTATTGTTGGTATTTCTGTATGCATATAGAGTGTTGGACATACATCATGATATAAATGGTGTGCAATGCACTGACTAAATCCCAGCAAGTGGTTAAAAACTTTGAACATTGAAGATCTTTAGAGGTCAGAGGCCTTCAATTAGTTAAAAAGTACATCTCTACATGGATTACGCCCATGAGTACAAAGTGTCCATTCCTGAGCATGAAGATGCCCTTCTCTATTTTGCATTGTTAATGACCACACCAACACCTACCTTCTGACAGATCCTGTTTATCTCAAGTTACCCCTCACCATAGTCTGCTCAAACCCTTCCATCTCTTTAACTATTTTCCACAACAAGCTCTACAATTTAAGATTGCAAAGGGCCCATTTCCCTGTTCATAGTATCTTAAGTCTTGTGTAAGGTGGATTGCCCGTTTCATCTTAACAGACCAAGATCGAATTTTCCATTGGGCAAATTTACTTGCAGGTTGGTGGTGGTTATCTCCAATCTGAAATTTTATACATAAAAATGCTGCACCTCATTATTTAAGCGTATTACTTTTGCGGAGATAATGCTACAGACAGACATGGAAATGTTTCTCCATTGCGTGGTGGCTGAATTAAGAGTTGTGGGGGAAATTTCCAATCATTAAGCCAAATGCTCCCTTCCTCAAACATTTAATTACATTGACAAATATCTGAATCCATTGGATTCTAATAGAGTGAAGGCTCATGAAAATGCCATGCATTTCATTCAAAGTTAATCTCTACTTAATTACTCCAATCATTTCCTTTTAATACAAATGTTTAACACAAATAACTTAATACAATATGCCAGAAATGTGCAGTTTATCACTGGACATATTTAATTAACTTTTAATACAGTGTTACCACACATATTCTCTGCCTTAACTTGTATGGTGAGTGAACACATAAATCCCATAAGCTTAACAGACCTGTTTGAGGCAGAATTGGATATGCTTGACAAGAAACAGATGGTGCCCAAGTTAGATAATTACTATATTCTTTCCTGTGCATGAAAGCTGTCAGATGCATTGAATGTATTGTTCTGGAAAAGGTTCTTCCCTTGCAATATTGCAGGACGATCGGCGGGTGCAAAGTTAGTTTATCCACTAAAAGATTCTCAGTCATTCATACTGAGCATGTGAAAAATACACCAATGATAAACAAATAATCTGATTTAAATGTAGATTAATATTATATTAGCAGATTATCTAATGAACCTCCCTTGCTCCAATTTCAATAAACAGATGATTACCAAGGACCTCCAGATTGGATTTGAGTGAGTGTACAGACAAATTCGGAGTTAGAACTATAATTTTACTTTATATTAGGGCTAAGGGGTTTAGACTTTAAGGGACAGGTATTTGAAGGAGGAAATAGAAGTAGCAAAGTCTACAGATGAACAGAAAAAGTAGTTATTGTAAGGAGCTTCATGGGGCAAGAGGAAAAAACTTCCAGACCAAAGTGGGGAGAACCAGTGGTAACCCACTCTGGAAAGTGAAGACCAGAACATGACTTACAGTTGAGGGGGCTCACCAAAGTTCAGCAATATTGGAAAAATGCATCATGGAAGGACAGCATCATTAGAATGAAAAAAGAGACAACGTTCTAGAGTGACTCAATGGGTCACGCAACATCTCTGGAAAACAAGAATAGGTGACGTGTGTAGGAAGGAACTGCAGATGCTGGTTTAAACCGAAGATAAACACAAAAAGCTGGAGTACTCAGCGGGACAGGCAGCATCTCTGGAGAGAAAGAATCGGTGATGTTTCGGGTCCAGACTCTGAAGAAGGGCCTCGACCCAAAACGTCACCCATTCCATCTTCCCAGAGATGCTGCCTGGCCCGCTGAGTTACCAGCTTTTTGTGTCTATGATCTAAGGACAGGTGACGTTCCAGGTCGGGACTCTTTCCCCGACACGGAGTGGTGGGTGCCTGGAGCGGACTGCCAGTCACCGTGGTGGAAACAGAGATACGCTAGTGGCTTTGGATAAGCACGTGCATTTAATGGAGGTTCGGGTTGCATGCAGGCAGAGTAGATTAACATGGCATCATGTTTGGCACAGACATTGTGGGCAAAAGGGTCTGTTCCTGTGCCGCTAACAAAGAAATATTGGAGACGGTACTTCCATTAAGTAGTTACGAAAAAAAAGTAGGCCCCGACCTTATATACAGTGCTTTATAAAAACAGGATGGTTGTCAAAAAACTGACACTTTTTAAACTAATACACTGACATAAAATCACTTGTAATCATTGTTTGTAAAGAGCGTCAGTTATCAAAACGACTCCATAGCGAGACCGAATTATTCTTTTGACCTCGCGCTATAACTTATGAGGAAGTTTATAAAACTGAAACATTATATGTACTGTTTAAAGAGTTTCATTTAGCTATAAGAACGCCAAGTATAGTCTTGATTATGTTTCTAACCGTGGAGAAACAGATGGATATTTTAAAATACCGGACGATTTAGAGGGACGCAAAATTGCCCTCTAATTAACCTCGCGAGAGGTTCAGCCACTAGCTGGTCTTAGGGCGTAAGTGTTGAGGTCGATTGAAAACAGGCCAACCGGGATGATTAAAAAGGACAAACTAGACCGATTTCACGCTGCTCCGGTTGAACTGTATAATAATTTAATTAGAATTGCGAACCCTAACGCCCTTCCTTAAAAGCAGATCAGTCATCGATTACAAAGATGATCATAATTCCCTTGTACGTAAATCAATCTGCAATCCTACTCCCTCCACCATTTATATTCCAATTATGCCCGGGTAACTCGAATTATATTTTTTTGAATTTATCGGTGGGTTTGTTTGAGTTTGTTTGCTTAACTTGGAATTCCCTCGAACGCCGAGTGAAGAGATTAACTTTTCTGTACTCTAGTGGCTGCTAATGAAGTTTCTTTTCAGCAACACTTACCGAACCGTAAGAGATCAGTTGAAGGCTGGGCGGCTTTAGTGAAATAGGCTCCACCTTTACTTTTACAACCAAACTTGTGTGCAAGTTAAAAAAAAAATTGCAATCGTTGGGCTCGATTCCGGATCTAATTTCTGCTAGGTGCTTTACTGTCGGGATTCCCGCTGTTACCTCTCATAGTCCAAAACAAATTTGTAACAAGCCAGCTGATCGATTTCAACGCCACGTGCCCCTCGTTGTCATAGCTGCAAACAAGCACAAAGCGGCGCCGATTCTGCTACATAAACAAATTGAGAGAGTGTAGATCAGGATGTTCGCTCCCCAAATTAACCCATTTCCCTCCAGTTGTTACATTGAAAGTCCTGTTAGACGTAGTTACCGGAAACTATGGGGAAAACAACGGGGAGGGGAAATGTAGATCATTTCGCGAACGCATGACTTCCCCAAACACGTTAAATGAAATCATTCTTAATTATCACATAATTTAAGAAAAAAACATAAACTAATTTGAGTGTATCAAGATCCCACTAACAATGTTATACTAATGGCCAAATAATCAATTTCGGTAATGTTGTTTGATCGATGCATTTTAAACCAGAACAGCACGGAGAACTTTTGCCATTGGTAGAGCCTGGCCTGCTGGGAATGTTCCTCGGTGCTGTTATTGGTAACCAGTAACACAAAGAAGCACAATCTGCCTGGAATTGTCACATTATTCCATTTGGTCTAATCCGATGAGATATCTTTGTCCTTTTCATCAGAATTTCATCATACAAAACTCACTGATCTTCAAAATAGTGACCAGGGCTCTTCTGTGTTCACAAAGGGGAATAAACAAAGCCATGGATTACTATCCATTTCGAAGGATATCACCTTCACCTATGCAGGCTCTCTTGTATTTCCCAGGGTTGTCAGACAGATTTACTGCTCCAATTCATGTAGGAAAGAACTGCAGATGCTGGTTTAAATTGAAGGTAGACACAAAATAGTGGAGTAACTCACCGGGACAGGCAACATCTCTGGAGAGAAGAAAAGGGTGACATTTCGGGTCGAGATCTTCAGTCTGAAGAAGGGTCTCAACCCGAAACATCACCCATTCCTGCTCCAATTCCCCTGGGTGGGATTCGTGCACAATTTTCTGGTTGAGGGTCGAGTGCATTAGTTTTGCATTTAAAAGACATTTGGACATGTACATTGGTAAAAAAGGTTTCGAGTGATAAGGGCCAAATGTGGGCAGGTGGGACTAGCAGAGATGGGGACATCTTGGTCGGATTTGGCAAGTTGACCGAGGGGCTTTTTTCCATGCTTTATTGCTCTATTGTAACAATATATCATGTTTAAATACAGAAATGAGAGGTCTGTAAAACTACAATTGGAATGTCATAGAGCCACATGCACTTCAAGAATAGTGGTGTAAATACTGTGACCGTGTGCAACTCTGTTTGTGTTATACTTTTATTGATGAGAACTTGCCCATCCTGTCTAGTTATGGAGAGCGAGTTCATGGGACATTGAGCAGCAAAGGTCTTTTAATAATTTTCCAAAATCTACTCCCTTCATACAGTATTTCTCAATCTTCCCTCTCAAGAGCAATAGACCTTACTTTATCTTGCTCCTCCCCTTCAACGTCCCATTGTATTTCCAAACCGTAACTACATATGCGTGCAGTTGACGGGAAAGAGAGTGTAGGAAAGGTCACGTTTAAACTAACAGGGCAGGGGGATGGGAACCAATGCAAGGAGACAGAGGGCCATAAAAGGAGGACAGAAGCAAAAAAAAGGTAGAAGGGAGATAAGAAAACCAAACCTGAAAGCTTTGTGCCTCAATGAGAGGAACATTCGTAATAGGGTGGATGAATTGAATGTGCAGTTAGAAGTTAAGGAACATGATATAGATGGAATTATGGAGACATGGCTCCAGGGTGACCAAGGCTGGGAGCTGAACATGCAGGGGTATTCGATAATTAGGGAGGATAGACGGAAGAGGAGATGGAGTGACATTGCTGGTTAAAGAGGAGATTAATGCAATAGCAAGGAGAGACATTAGCTTGGATGCTGTAGAATCAGTATGGGTAGAACTGCGAAAAACACTTGTTGGAGTTGTATACAGACCACCAAACAGCAGTAGGGAAGTTGGAGATAGCATCAAGCAGGAAATTAGGGATGCGTAAGGTACAGCAGTTATCAGGGGTGACTTTAATCTACATATAGATTTGGCCAACCAAATTGGTAGCAGCGCTGAGAAGGAGGATTTCCTGGAATGTATTCGGGATGGTTTTTTAAACCAATATGTCGAAGAAGAACCGATTAGCGGACAGGCCATCCTAGACTGGGTATTGTGCATTGGGGAAGGATTAGTTAGCGATCTTGTTGTGCGGAGCCCATTGGGCAACAGTGACCATAATATGATGATATCCTGCATTAGGATGGAAATTGACACAGTTAATTCAGAGACGAGGGTTCTGAACTTAAAAAAAGGAGACTTAGAAGGTATGAGATGGGAATTGGCTGGGATAGACTGATAAATTATACTTAAAGGGTTGACGGTGGAGACGCAAAGGCAAAGATTTAAAGAACGAATGGATGAACTCCAAAAATTGTTCATCCCTGTCTGGCGAAAAAATAAAACGCCGTGGCTAATGAGGGAAATCAAGGATAGTGTTAAATCCAAGGAAAAGGCATAGAAATTGGCCTGGGGAAGCAGCAAACCGGAGGACTGGGAGAAGTTTAGAACTCAACAGAGGAGGACTGTAAGGGGTTTCTGCGCCGAACTTTCGCCCAACCTAAGGTCCCTGTGCCTTGCTCTGGTCCCTCGACCAGGCCGCGCACACTGGTTCCCCGTGAGTGGTTCGACCCACTCACCCCCTACGGTTCTAGACACTGGACTTAGATGCAGGAGCGTTGATAGCGCAGAAAAATTCAACCAGACCAGATTTGAAGACCAGGGTTTAAACGGAAAAGGCTTTTATTGTGCACTTGGGACTATTGTACATGAATGCTTTTACACAGTTCTATAAGACATATACTGAATTACATGAATACTTTGACTCTGAATTATAAACGCACAGTTCTATAAGACACATACTGAATTACATGAATACTTTGACTCTGAATTATAAACGCACAGTTCTATAAGACATATACTCGACTGTAAGATGGGGAACGTACGACACATCGCAAAATTGGCCAACACATATTTACTTATACACCCACGTTAATTAAGCCACCCTCCCCTCTACACTAAAACTATGTCCAGGATGTGCAGGATCGGGGTACATGCTCACCATGGGGCTATTACTGGGGTTACTGGCTGTTCGTGCTGCTTCTCCGCTGTTTTCCGTGAGGGTCGTGCTTGTTCCGTGAGTTTCTTCCTTCCGTTCTTCTCGGTGAGTCTCCGTTCTCCGTTCTTTTCTCGGTGAGTCTCCGTTCTCCGTGCCGTGTTTAACCCAAAAATTGTGGCCAGTTATACTAATCCTGACCCGTCCTATCTCCCGCCAGATCTCGGGATCTCTTTGTTTCAAAGATAGGTTTCGAGATTTCTCTTTGTTCTGCGTTATGTCCGGGGGTAGACGGTCTGTTAATTTGTTTCTCGTTGAGAGGTGATGGGTTTAACTGGTTTCCCATCACCTGCCAGGTAGGTTTCTATGGGCTATTGTGCCCCCTTAACGGGATTAACTGTGTAGGTCGGCTTGGGGCATTGTGAAGCATGCTGATGTCAGCGCCCCAGTGTCTGGACTTCGACCTGGTTTCGCGGGTTTCTGCACGACCAATATCCATCCATTGTTCTGGCCGTGGCTTTGCAGAAACCTAGAGACTGGGCTGTGGGGTTTTTGCTTTTGACGCTGGTCACGAGGTCCCGCGGCCATCTTGGGACCCACGGATTGTGACATCCCTTGTTAACAAACTGACCGCAGCCTTTCTCCGCTATCAGCCCCAGTCCCGTATAAAATGTCCAAACTGCAGCTCTTTGGTTTTGTGTTGATTGCAGAATGAGGGAAAACTTCTCAAATCTTACAGTCCCTCCTGTTGATTTGCATAACCCCAGCTTATCGAATCAATTAAATAATGTGGTTGAGCAATGTTTTCCCGATTCTCCACATCCAGACCCCTGAGGTTTTAACTAACTAGTGCTTCATTGCGAACATACAGTCCCCATCTTTTAGGCTGACCTATACTGTCCGTGTCCCGGGCAAAACTATATTACAAATATTTACATTTCATGTCTACCTATACACTTACACCTTGTCCCAGGCCGATGCCTCTGCTATCCTCCTACTGGTGTCAGCTTTAATGTAGGACATGAAAACAACACAACAGCAAAACGATACATTTTGTACATTCCTTCAACACAATCACTCTTTATACAATTTTGAAAAAGGACAATGCAAAACACAGTTCACTCGGTGCGGAGGGGGCCCGTCCTCCTAGCAGCTCGCCCACCCGCACGTCAGCGATACCTCGAACCCCACATACACATATAGATCCCCTCATCCGGTTCCCACCATTTGTCCCAACACACACTCAACTGTTCATTAGTCCCAGAAATAGTCCTGTGAGTGTTGTTGTTAAGTCTCTCCCACTCAACAGTGGAGTTAGCCATTGTCCGGCTCGTTTTCCTCAGCCACCACCGCCTGCTCGCGGGGACCTTCCCCGTGCATACCAGGCAGATCCTTTTGCCAACGGTGGCGCTTATTCTTTGGGCGACGATCTTGACTCTCGGGCACAATAACGAAGTGTCCCGATAAGCAAAGCCTGAGGCGCTGGAATATTCTGAAGAGTTCGATCCCAGCCACCCCGGTCACCGGCTTTCATGAAAGTGAACTGCGGTCTCCTCCGCTTGTCTCCTTCCAGTCCCATCGGTCGCGATGGGAGCCGTGTCCCCGGAGCAGCCGTAGACGATGATGTACTTGTTGCGGCCCCGATAGGCCCACCCACATCCGATCGCCGTGGCAACGATCCACCATACGAGTGCCTCCTTTCACTCCAGAAAACGGATTAAAAATATGGTATAGCCAGTCTCTTGGGGAGCGCTTGGCTTTGTTAATGCCCCTGCGGGCGGGTCTCTTGATCCCCAGCCTGCACCCCACACCTGCATCCTGGACGCATCAACTTTATTTACAACTACCTCCACAAAACTTACCTATATTACTTATCCTTATCTATATTACTTATCCTTATCTATATTACTTATCCTTATCTATTCTAAAATATAATACAGCGCCGCCTTCCCAGGGCGGCTCAGCTAATCTATGTCAGGGCTGCAGCGGGTCGTCTCCTGCGGCTGCACCGCGCTGTCTCCCACCTTTGATCCTCCGCAGCCTGTCGCTGCCTGTCGGGGGCTAAACCTCCTCTGAAACGTTAGCTTCCTCCTCCTCACTTGGCTCCCGTACCTCGGGGCGTGATTGACCTCTGGCCAAAACTTTCTAGGTTGGGGTTCCCTACTATACCTACGGAGAGTCACCTTAGACACTGCCCCCTGGACAGCCTGGCTGAGGACCGGTTCCTGCCGTGTCGCAACTCGGGTACCCCCCGCAGCTGCCGACCCTGGCCCCTCCTCATCCAGCTCTGCCCCCTCGGTGCTGGGTATTCCCACGGCATCCGGCCTCACCCTGCCTGTACCTACAGGTGGTGAGCCTCCGCCTGCTACCCCGCCTTCCTGGTGCTTGAGTCGGGGACGTTACTGTCATTTCCCTCCGACTCCTCCTCCTCCGTAATAGGATCCAGCCCCTGGTCGAGCTGATCAGGCCCTTCCTCGTCTGAATCCCACCCAAAACGCGAGACTCTCCATTCCTGGAGAATGTCCTCCCCCCTCACGCAGGCAACCTTGCCTGTCTGCGTGACCTGCCTCATCCTTGGCTGTGAGTCCCCACTCACAGGGCTGGCCCCTGTGGTTGACCCCTGTGCTCCAGGCTTATATGATTTACACTGGTTAATGTGAAACCATTTAATCCGCCGGGGCATCTTCACGGCGTAGACCATGGGGCTGGCTTTATCTACAATGCTGTAGGGCCCCATGTAG
Organism: Rhinoraja longicauda; assembly: GCF_053455715.1. NCBI lineage: Eukaryota > Metazoa > Chordata > Chondrichthyes > Rajiformes > Arhynchobatidae > Rhinoraja > Rhinoraja longicauda. The sequence continues at coordinate 3,014,148 of NC_135982.1, read as the reverse complement.
AGTGGTTCGAAACTACCTACCCTAGCGTAGTTCCGAACCATTACCAATTCTCCTACCTCCCACTCCTGCAGCTAGCGCGGCTCCAGCAACAGCTTGTTGCCCAGGTGCTGCCTTCCCATGTTCCCAGCCGCCTGCCCGTGGACCTGCTTCAGATGCTCGAAAAGATTCTGGACAAACCTGTCCCTCTTAACCTCCTCGAGCTGACCCTCCGTGAGCACCGAGGCCAGAACATGGGTGGGAGTGCGCATAACCCTGCTAGTCATCAGCTCGTACGGGGAATACCCCGTGCTCTTTGACTGGCTGGCCCTGATCCCCATGAGGACATGGGGCAGGACCTCTGCCCATTTTTGGGGCGAGCCCATGGCCTCTTTCCTCAACCTTTCCTTCAGGGTCCTGTTCATGCGCTCCACAATCCCTGATGACTGAGGATTGTGGGCTACGTGCCACTTCCCCTCAATGCCCAGGAGCATGAGGGTGTTCTGCATCACCTGTCCGGTGAAATGACTCCCTTGGTTGGACTCCACAAAACGAGGGAGCCCCCACCGTGAGAACACCTCCCGGACCAGGATCTTGGCAGTACCCAGTGCCGTAGCTGCCTTACACGGGATAGCCTCCACCCATTTGGAGAACACGTCTATCAGGACGAGGCAGTACTTATAGCCTCCTTGGGTGGTGGGCAAGGGCCCGATGTAGTCGATCTGGATCGACTGCCATGGTCCCTCCACCCTCCTGACGTGTCCCATGGGCGCTTTCCTTTTCTGGGGGTCTGGGTTATTGGCAGCACAGACGAGGCAGCTGGCACAGAACTCACGGACCTCGTCCCTAAGCCCCGGCCACCATCCCGCCTGCTCTACCCGCTGCCACGTAACCTCCGGTCCGGGGTGCCCTGCCCCTGGACCCTCGTGTGCCAGCTGGAGGAACTCCCTCCTGTGCTGCTGTGGCACAACCCACTGTTCGGCATGGAAGAGCATGCCTTCTTTTACGGAGAGGGCCGCCTTACTGTAGAGACCCTCTACCTGCTCGCCCTCACTAACAGCTCTGAGGATGGCTTTTAAAACAGGATCCTGAGCCTGGACGGTCCTCAGGTCCGGAGGCAATGTGACCTTTGGGGTTCCGACGTTACCTTCCCTACCCTGGATCGCTGCTATCTGCCTGGGCCCATAGGGGTCCCAGAAAATGCCACTGTGGGCGCCCTCCTTAGCCAGGGCGTTCGCCTGCTGGTTGCCCTTCCCCCGGGGCTCTGTGGCGGAATCGGCCTTCACCTTGTGGATGAAGACCTCCCCTTTCTCCCCTACCGCGGCCAAGATCTGCTCTAGCAGGGTCTTAACCGTTAAAGGCCTTCCGTCTGAGGAAGTGTATCCGCGACGGGACCAGATGGCCAGGTACTCGGTACACGAATTGCATGTAAACATGCTGTCCGAGCAGATCGTGTACGGGGTTGGGAACATCTCTGGGTGGGTAACGACGTATGCCACTGCGGACAGCTCGGCCTGCTGCGCGCTCATGGTGCTGGGGAGCTTAATTGCCAAGGCAATGCCTGCCTCGGGGTCATAAACTCCACATCCCGTGAGTCGTTCGCCAGCTGACACCGTGCTGGAGCCGTCCACATAGAGCTCCCGGCCTGTGGGATGGATCCCAGCCCGTAAACCTATGTCGACGTCCCAAACCCCCTCCACGGGACACCGATGGGCCGTTCCGGGGTATACCAAATTGGCCGCGAGCTTGGGCTCACACAGACCTTCCACCTTCAGATCCATCTGTGAAAGTAGGAGGGTCCAGCGCGCGATGCGGGCGCTGCTGACAGTCCCATCCTTGATCCTTCCATCCAGAAGCATCTGGGTGGGTGTGTGGTGGGTGAGGAGAGTGGTGGGAGAGGTCCCTGTGAAGATTAATGACCTCTTCACAGCCCAATGCGTGGCTAAAAGGTGCCTCTCCCAATTGGAGAAACTCCTCTCCACATCGGTGAGCACCCTGGAGGAGTACACCACTGGTCGCAGCCTACCGTGCCGCTCCTGTAGCAGCACGGCACTCAGGCTGTCCCCACTGGCAGCCACCTCCAGAGAAAACCCTTTCTCTCCATCTATAGCTCCTAAAGCTGGTGCGGTTTGCAGATCCCCTTTTAACTTCTCGAACGCGGCCTGGCAACCCTCATCCCAAGACCACTCCACTCCCTTGTGTAGGAGTCGGAGTAGCGGGGCTGCGGTGGCCGCGTAGTCCTCGATAAAGTCTCTGCAATACCCGGTCAGTCCCAGGAAAGACCTCACACCCGTTACTGTGCAGGGAATTGGTAACTCCTGCACTGACTCCCTCCTAGCCTGATCTATAGCCCTTTCCCCGGCGCGGATGGTCAGACCCAAGAATTTTACTTCTGGCAGACCGATCCGTGCCTTTTTCGGGTTTACCTTAAAACCCTTCCTAGCCAGCAGCTCTAACAGCTCGGCCAACAGTGGACTGTGCGCCTCCTTCGTGTCTGTGAACAGGAGGAGGTCGTCCACATACTGCACGATCTGGTGGCGCTGGCTAAACTCCCTCAGGCTATGCGCCATGCACTGGTGAAAGATACTGGGGCTGTTGTGGAAACCCTGTGGCAGGCAGTTCCAGGTGTACTGTTGCCCATTAAAAGTAAAGGCAAACTTGTACTGGTCCTCCCGCCGCAGCGGAATGGACCAAAACCCATTTGAAATATCCAGCACCGTGAACGTGGTCGCGGACGCTGGGATACTCCCTATGAGGTCGGCAACTGCTGCCACCGTGGGTGCGCAGGCGGGGATATTACTGTTGAGGACCCGGTAGTCCACCGTGGCCCTCCATGAGTTATCCGGTTTCCTAACCGGCCACAATGGAGAGTTCACGTGTGTGGCTATCGGCCTCAGCACGCCCTGCTGCACCAATGAAGACATGGCTATCTCCAAATCGGGTTCCGCCTCCTTGGGGAAATTGTACTACCTCTGGGGTCTGGTCATGGGGTCCCCGTCTATGCTAACCTCGAACCCCACTACCCTACCACGATCATGTTTGTGGGTCGCAAACGCGTTCAGGTTGCTCCCCACACACTCTTGTAGTTCGGCCGGGACCTCCGCCACCATGCGCTCGAGGTCGTAACCCTCGGGCGGCTTCATGGTGCACAGAGTCCCTTTCCCCTCCTTTCCCCTAATCACTATTATCTCCCCCTTACCGCCCTTTTCCACCCAAAGGCAGTGGTTCCGTAAGTCCATGAGGATCCCATGGCTTACTAAAAAATCGGATCCAATGATCCCCTTCCCACCCCCTTCTGTCCACTTCATCAGGATACACTCCCATGTGGTATGGAGTGCCCCCAAATGAACGGACAGCGGGATGGAACGTGCGCCAGCCTGTTCCTTCCCTGTCAACCCCGCCAGTGCGAAAGGGACCCCTGTGGACAGGGGAGAGTCAAAGGGTTCCTCTGTGTGGACCACGGTGCATGAAGCCCCCGTGTCCAACAGATAATTGCCCCTTTGCCTCTCCACTACCATCTCCACAAGCGGCCTCTTCCATGCATCGTAGCGGGGAGGACACAGATAGGCGGGCTGCGCGGGCTGATGTCATTGGGGAATGTCCAGTGCCCCCTCCGCACCCGGGGAGCCGGTAGACAATAGACAATAGACAATAGGTGCAGGAGTAGGCCATTCAGCCCTTCGAGCCAGCACCGCCATTCAATGCGATCATGGCTGATCACTCTCAATCAGTACCCCGTTCCTGCCTTCTCCCCATACCCCCTCACTCCGCTATCCTTAAGAGCTCTATCCAGCTCTCTCTTGAAAGCATCCAACGAACTGGCCTCCACTGCCTTCTGAGGCAGAGAATTCCACACCTTCACCACTCTCTGACTGAAAAAGTTCTTCCTCATCTCCGTTCTAAATGGCCTACCCCTTATTCTTAAACTGTGGCCCCTTGTTCTGGACTCCCCCAACATTGGGAACATGTTTCCTGCGTCTAATGTGTCCAATCCCCTAATTATCTTATATGTTTCAATAAGATCCCCCCTCATCCTTCTAAATTCCAGTGTATACAAGCCCAATCGCTCCAGCCTTTCAACATACGACAGTCCCGCCATTCCGGGAATTAACCTAGTGAACCTACGCTGCACGCCCTCCATAGCAAGAATATCCTTCCTCAAATTTGGAGACCAAAACTGCACACAGTACTCCAGGTGCGGTCTCACCAGGGCCCGGTACAACTGTAGAAGGACCTCTTTGCTCCTATACTCAACTCCTCTTGTTACAAAGGCCAACATTCCATTGGCTTTCTTCACTGCCTGCTGTACCTGCATGCTTCCTTTCATTGACTGATGCACTAGGACACCCAGATCTCGTTGAACTCCCCCTCCTCCTAACTTGACACCATTCAGATAATAATCTGCCTTTCTATTCTTACTTCCAAAGTGAATAACCTCACACTTATCTACATTAAACTGCATCTGCCATGTATCCGCTCACTCATACAACCTGTCCAAGTCACCCTGCAGCCTTATTGCATCTTCCTCGCAATTCACACTACCCCCCAGCTTAGTATCATCTGCAAATTTGCTAATGGTACTTTTAATCCCTTCGTCTAAGTCATTAATGTATATCGTAAATAGCTGGGTCCCAGCACCGAACCTTGCGGTACCCCACTGGTCACTGCCTCCCATTCCGAAAGGGACCCATTTATCCCCACTCTTTGCTTTCTGTCTGTCAACCAATTTTCTATCCATGTCAGTACCCTACCCCCAATACCATGTGCCCTAATTTTGCCCACTAATCTCCTATGTGGGACCTTGTCGAAGGCTTTCTGAAAGTCGAGGTACACCACATCCACTGACTCTCCCCTGTCAATTTTCCTAGTTACATCCTCAAAAAATTCCAGTAGATTTGTCAAGCATGATTTCCCCTTCGTAAATCCATGCTGACTCGGAATGATCCCGTTACTGCTATCCAAATGCTCAGCAATTTCGTCTTTTATAATTGACTCCAGCATCTTCCCCACCACTGATGTCAGACTAACTGGTCTATAATTACCCGTTTTCTCTCTCCCTCCTTTCTTAAAAAGTGGGATAACATTTGTATCCTCGAATCCACAGGAAGTGATCCTGAATCTATAGAACATTGAAAAATGATCTCCAATGCTTCCACTATTTCTAGAGCCACCTCCTTAAGTACCCTGGGATGCAGACCATCAGGCCCTGGAGATTTATCAGCCTTCAGTCCCATCAGTCTACCCAAAACCATTTCCTGCCTAATGTGGATTTCCTTCAGTTCCTCCATCACCCTAGGTTCTCCGGCCCCTAGAACATTTGGGAGATTGTGTGTATCTTCCTCAGTGAAGACAGATCCAAAGTAACGGTTTAACTCGTCTGCCATTTCTTTGTTCCCCATAATAAATTCCCCTGTTTCTGTCTTCAAGGGACCCACATTTGCCTTGACTATTTTTTTTCTCTTCACGTACCTAAAAAAACTTTTGCTATCCTCCTTTATATTATTGGCTAGTTTACCCTCGTACCTCATCTTTTCTCCCCGTATTGCCTTTTTAGTTAACTTTTGTTGCTCTTTAAAAGAGTCCCAATCCTCTGTCTTCCCACTCTTCTTTGCTATGTTATACTTCCTCTCCTTAATTTTTATGCTGTCCCTGACTTCCCTTGTCAGCCACAGGTGTCTCTTACTCCACTTAGAGTCTTTCCGCCTCTTTGGAATAAATTGATCCTGCAACCTCTGCATTATTCCCAGGAATACCTGTCATTGCTGTTCTACCGTCTTCCCTGCTAGGGCCTCCTTCCAGTCAATTTTGGCCAGTCGACTGCCACCTTCCCCTGTGTGGCCATGAGGGACCGCATCACCTCGATCATTGTTTCAATAATTTCGGACTTAACTGGGACCTCGGCGCGCAGGGTGGTGCCAACCCTATCTTCCTTGGTGTGGGCCCTGCAATCCTTCCGGCAGTGCCCCACCTTACCACACCTGAAACACTTGGACTGTGCGGTAGGGTTACCCTCCTGTCGCCACTCCTTTTGGGCCGGTGCAGTAGCCTCCACTACGTGCACCTTCCCTTTTACAAGTCGGGTAGACGTGCTCCGGGTGTTCCTATACCCTACCATGAGACGGTCCAAAACCGCCTCCTCTGTACTATTTGTGGGATCAAACCAGGCTTTCGCCTGCTCCCTGACGGCCGCCAGGCTGTTTGATACCAAACATCGGAGCCACTGGGCTCTCCCATTCCCGACCAGGACATCCCGTGCGGGCAGCTGCTCTGGTATACTGACCACAGTCGCGCCGCAAAAACCTTTGGGGGTTCTCCCTCCATCTGGAGGGTCTTCCCCAATCGGGCAAATGGACCCTCATCGCCCATCCCCAAAACTTCCAGGACCTCGTCCCGTAGGAGATCATAGGTCCTGGTCCCTCTTTTACTCTCATCTGAGAGGCATTGGAGGATCGAGCTGTCCAGGGAGAACAGCAACAATTTTGCCCGTTCTCCCTCGTCGTAACCGTTGATTGCGGCGGTTTGCTCTATTTCTCTGAAATGCAGCGAAGGGTCCCCTGATTCGGACAATTTGGTTACATGCCCGATCATGGCTCTTAACTGCTGGGAGCTGTGGGGCACCACGATCTCGCTCTGAATGGGTCCGGCGTCCCCATTCAGCGCGGTGGGTCCCCGTCTGGTTTCCAGGACCGGGCACATGGGTGCCGGTGCCGAGTCCTCGACCGGGAGCTCCTCTCTCTCCCTCTCCCCTACACTACCCCTTTCCCAGGATGCCTTGTAGCTAGGGGGATCGCGGAGTCTGGGGGCCGAAGCCACCACGGTCTTTCTGGGGATCGAATCCGGGACCTTCGCAACCGCCAGTGACTGGCCGGCTGGGGGGTTCTTTAGACAGACCAGCCCGCTTGCTTTATTTAAAGCACCCCGCAGACCCCGTGGTCGGCCCCTTCCGACCTGTCCTCTAAAACCATTTTGTAGGCTGCCCTAACCCCCTTGAGGTTCTCTTCCTGGGTCTCCAGCTGGCGGCTCAGGGAAGCGCATTGTTCCCTGAGCTTGCCCTCACTGAGCATGGCCTCAGTGATCTGGCACTCCATCAGCTCTACCCTGGCCTCGTGGCGGTTGGTCACGACCCGGCGCTCCTTGTTTAAAGAGTCCAGAGCCTCAATCAATTGGTGGCCACCCGCAGCCTTCTCCTCTACCTCCTCAAGAAGGTCCCTGATCTGGGCTGCCTGTGCCACAACCACGCGGTCCAAGAGCTGGACCTGCTTTTTGTAACAGGTCAGCCAGACCGCCTTTTCCACAGATTTCTTGTGGGCTTTGCTGGCCGTCCACCGGATCGCTGCATCCAGTGGGCGCTTGTCCTCTAATAAAACACACATCCATTGTTTGGTGATATTCACCTTGCTAAAGACATAGTCCGCAATGCGCTCGTCCATTACTTCCCTAGTTTTCAAATCCTTTTCTGGCACACTATCGTCCTGCTGCCAATGTCCCTTCGTGGTCGCCATAATCTGTAAGGGGTTTCTGCGCCGAGCTTTCGCCCGACCTAAGGTCCCTGTGCCTTGCTCTGGTCCCTCGACCAGGCCGTGCATACTGGTTCCCCGTGAGTGGTTCGACCCACTCACCCCCTACGGTTCTAGACACTGGACTTAGATGCAGGAGCGTTGATAGTGCAGAAAAATTCAACCAGACCAGATTTGAAGACCAGGGTTTAAACGGAAAAGGCTTTTATTGTGCACTTGGGACTATTATACATGAATGCTTTTACACAGTTTTCTATAAGACATATACTGAATTACATGAATACTTTGACTCTGAATTCTAAACGCACAGTTCTATAAGACACATACTGAATTACATGAATACTTTGACTCTGAATTATAAACGCACAGTTCTATAAGACACATACTGAATTACATGAATACTTTGACTCTGAATTATAAACGCACAGTTCTATAAGACATATACTGAATTACATGAATACTTTGACTCTGAATTATAAACGCACAGTTCTATAAGACATATACTCGACTGCAAGATGGGGAACGTACGACACATCGCAAAATTGGCCAACACATATTCACTTATACACCCACGTTAATTAAGCCACCCTCCCCTCTACACTAAAACTATGTCCAGGATGTGCAGGATCGGGGTACATGCTCACCATTGGGGCTATTACTGGGGTTACTGGCTGTTCGTGCTGCTTCTCCGCTGTTTTCCGTGAGGGTCGTGCTTGTTCCGTGAGTTTCTTCCTTCCGTTCTTCTCGGTGAGTCTCCGTTCTCCGTTCTTTTCTCCGTGAGTCTCCGTTCTTTTCTCGGTGAGTCTCCGTTCTCCGTGCCGTGTTTAACCCAAAAATCGTGGCCAGTTATACTAATCCTGACCCGTCCTATCTCCCGCCAGATCTCGGGATCTCTTTGTTTCAAAGATAGGTTTCGAGATTTCTCTTTGTTCTGCGTTATGTCCGGGGGTACCGGTGATGGCTAGACGGTCTGTTAATTTGTTTCTCGTTGAGAGGTGATGGGTTTAACTGGTTTCCCATCACCTGCCAGGTAGGTTTCTATGGGCTATTGTGCCCCCTTAACGGGATTAACTGTGTAGGTCGGCTTGGGGCATTGTAAAGCATACTGATGTCAGCGCCCCAGTGTCTGGACTTCGACCTGGTTTCGCGGGTTTCTGCACGACCAATATCCATCCATTGTTCTGGCCGTGGCTTTGCAGAAACCTAGAGACTGGGCTGTGGGGTTTTTGCTTTTGTGGCTGGTCACGAGGTCCCGTGGCCATCTTGGGACCCACGGATTGTGACATCCCTTGTTAACAAACTGACCACAGCCTTTCTCCGCTATCAGCCCCAGTCCCGTATAAAATGTCCAAACTGCAGCTCTTTGGTTTTGTGTTGATTGCAGAATGAGGGAAAACCTCAAATCTTACAGGACAAAGGGGTTAATTAGGAGGGAGGAAAAAGAGCATGAAAGAAAGCTTGCGGGGGATATAAAAACTGACCCTTAAAGCTCCTTTGAGATATTTAAAAATGAAAAGATCAGTGAAGACAAATGTAGGTCCCTTACAATCAGAGACAGGTAAATTTATAATGGGAAACGAGGAAATGGCAGAACATTTAAATGAGTACTTTGGTTCTGTCTTCACTAATGAAGGCACAAAAAATCTCCCAGGAATACAAGAGGACCGAAGATCTAGTGGGAGGGAGGAACTGAAGGGAATCCACATCAGTCAGGAAATGATGTTAGGTAAACTGTTGGGACTGAAGGCAGATAAATCCCCAGGGCCTGATGATCTGCATCACAGAGTGCTCAAGGAGGTGGCCCTAAAAATCTTGGATGCATTGGTGATCATTTTGCAATGTCCTCTTGACTCTGGATCAGTTCCTGTGGACTGGAGGGTAGCCAATCTAACCCCACTTTTTAAGAAAGGAGGGAGAGAGAAAATGGGGAATTATAAACCAGTTAGCCTTACATGAAGGGGAAGATGCTTGAGTCGATTGTGAAAGATGTTATAGCAGTGCATTTGTAAAGCAGTGACAGGATTGGTTAATGCCAGCATGAATTTATGAAGGGGAAATCATGCTTGACCAATCTTCTGGAATTTTTTCAGGATGTAACAAGTAGAGTAGATAAGGGAGAGCCAGTGGATGTGGTGTATCTGGACTTACAAAAAGCCTTTCACAAAGTCCCACACAAGAGGTTAATGTGTAAAATTAGAGCACATGGTATTGGGTTTTTCTATTGCTATTGAGGGAGTGCAGCGTAGGTTCACCAGGTTAATTCCCGGGATGGCTTGACTGACATATGCTGAAAGAATGGGTCGACAGGGCTTGAATTCACTGGAATTTAGAACGATGAGAGGGGATCTTATAGAAACATTAAAATCTTAAAGGATTGGACAGGCTAGATGCAGAACAAATGTTCCCGATGTTGGGAGAGATCAGAACCAGGGTTTATAGTTTAAGAATAAGGGATAGGCCATTTAGGACTGAGGAAAAACGTCTTCAACCAGAGAGTTGTGAATCTGTGGAATTCTCTGCCACAGAAGGCCATCATGGAGAAAGCATGTAAACTTCTCAAAGGCAGTACTTGGAGTAAGAATCAAACCTGTTTCACTCAGCGAAGAGGCAAACTTAAAGGAAGCCAGCAAGGAGGTCTGGTGATTTTGGATTCTTCTTTAAAATGACACAACAATACATTTTTCTATTGTGAGCATTCTATTTTCACCCAGAGAGTTGTGAATCTACGGAATTCTCTGCACAGAAGACAGTGGAGGCCAATTCATTGGATGTTTTCAAGAGGGAGTTAGATTTAGCTCTAAAAGGAATCAAGGGATATGAGGAAAAAGCAGTAACGGGGTATTGATTTTAGATGATCAGCCATGATCATATTGAATGGCGGTGCTGGCTCAAAGGGCTGAATGGTCTGCTCCTGCACCTATTTTTCAATGTTTATTTATATATATATATATATATATCTTCTCCGTGGATTGTCACCTTGCTGTGGTGGAGAAGCTTGTGTGGTCCTGAGATCCTGAGAGCGATGCCGTCTGGAGCTATACTGCTGGTAGGGTCACCCATGGTGGTAAGGTCGAATCTCTCAGGTCCCTGACAAAGAGTAATCCAACCAAGACAACGACGGTGAAACAGGCGGAGGATGATGGCTGACTTTGGTGGAGCGTCACAACGGCTGGGAAGGCGGTTGAAGGCTGCAGTGGGCAGGTGCTCTAGACGGGAAGGTAGACGCTCCCACCCCCACGAGTCTTGGGCAGATGAGGCTCGTCAGCCTGGGAAGACAGTCCCTTGTGGCTATATCCAGTCATGGAAAAGGCTCCAGGAGTAAACCTCAAGAAAAATCTGGAGTCGGAGTCCCTAAGGCAGTTGGTCGTTGTCTACAACCACGTTCTGGCAGCTCCTGCGACGGCGCTGGTGCCAAACTGTAACGGCTCTGCTGTTCCTTTGGATCGATCAGCGACGAGGAGAGGGTGGACGTGCCGCAAGGGCAACAGCCTGTCCTTCATATGACATCGCCCAGGCTTGCATCCGACCACACATCAACGCTGCTCTAGCCGAGGTTTGGAGCAAGCAGCCAACAACCAGGATGCATCACCCATGGTCAGCCATGACCGAGAGGGGCCTTAGCTTAGCCTAGCTATTTATATATATAAATCAGTTTTTTTTATTTGACTGAATGCTGGCAGGTAAGACACTTTAAAATTTCCTCGTTAATGTATTAATAATATTCCGTTGTACAAACCAATCTGCTTGTGCAGCTTTATCTTTAACATCAAATTATAGTACACTACATCCCATTGTTCTCCCTTTTGTTTCTTTTCCAAAAACTAGTGGTCTGTGGAATAAATGCTTTCATCACAATTGTTGAACTAATCATTTTAAAAGGATAACGCATAGATATGATACTTAAAATGATACCTTTATGATAATTTCCAGATATTCTACCTTTATGTAGGTGTGCTAGTCCATCATCAGATTTCAAGGACATGCAATAATTAATCGCGCTAAATATTGAAAGGTGCATCATAAAATTGGTGAGGAAAACAGATACCAAGTGGTACTTGAAAGAAGTAATTCAAAGGACAGGTCTCTGAGCTGGATAGAGGAGATTTGTAATGTTTGAAAATCATGCGACAAAATGGAAAGTTGGGAACTGAATTTCAGAACTGTGATATTTAGGTGAAGGTTCTGTGAATAATGATGAAATGGAAAGGAATCAGGATTCAGAAAATGCAAAAGTGAGAACTAGAGAACATGACTGGTTGATTACAAGGATGGAGATGATCATAGAGGATTTGCAAACAAATTGTTGCAGTGTATTAATGAGATTTCCGGGTAGTTAATAAATTCTATGGTTGAATATTATTTCCTATAACTAAATCGGTTCATTCCTTATTCATCCTTGCCCTGTTGTTTCATGCCATTTTTGTTAATTGCATCACCAACAGTTTCTCCTGCTCTCACTCCCTGTGCTCAATTGTTAACTTTTGCCATCAGTACTTTCTCTCAGCCATTGTTATAATTTTCTCGTGAACGATTTGTTACCTATTTTGTCATCCTCTCTTTGAAGGCTTGGGGCTTCAGTAGAGTTGGGAGGCGCTAAAGGGAAAAAAAACAAACTAAGATTTTACAATAGAGCAAATGAGATCACATTTAGTTAGAGTAAAAATAGCATTCTCTGAAGAGGAATGGAAAGTGGACAAGTTGTAAGTAAAATGTGGTTTTAATGGCCGTTGTTGATGCAAAGGCATAGTGCTGAATGTTTAACCTTACCATGTGTGAACTGCAGATTGCCTGTAGTAACATCAGGTTTTGCATTTCCATGGACCAGGAACTGATCTACAATGTCAGTTTTGCATCTTGAAGACTATGAAAGTCTGAAAATAGGTTTTTATTTCCCTTCAGAGAATATGAGGAAGATCAGTGTGGTAATTCAGCCAATGCGTTGGTACACTGCCTGGCAATCTGTGACAATAATCTGCTGTAGGAATGCAATATGAAGCATGAATAAACCACAGAAGCCATGGACATACTTTATAAAGGCAGCAATTTCAATCATTTAATAACAAACCATACAATATTTTTCCAAACAAATATTCCACAGGTAATTAAATCTAGACTTAATCATCAACAAAAGTTACTGTTGAGCTTACATTATCTGCTAGCCAAGGATTTGATATGACGCAGGTGTATCGAGTTCCCTCCTCTATTGAAATATGGATCCCACTATTGAAATTGAAGTATCCATTTGCCAAATTCATTACTGTTTTTGCGCGAGAGGTGATGTCACTGCCATTACTTGATAGCCACCTGATGCTTCCTAAAGGGAAACCTCCATGAGAGTGACAGAGGAGAAATATGTCTTGGAAGTTGGTAGTTTTGTTTACTTTGTATGTAATTACTGGATCACTATAGGGTGCTGCCACTCGAAGTTCCAAAAGGTCTTCACCAATTAACTTTCCGTTGTCTTTAACTCTACAGATGTACTCCCCCATGTCTTCAATTGAGATGTTTTTTATCTTCAGGTCTGGTGACCCTTGCAGAAAGTCCTCCCAGTATAAGAAAACCCTGTTTACATATCTTGGATGCTGGCCAATTAACTTTTCTTCCTCATTGACAAAAGAGTACACCAGGTGCTCTCTGCTATTTGGATCCTTATTGAACCAATAGAAACCTAAGTCAGCCATAGAAATTTGCTCTTTATCCGGAACAGAAACATTACAAATTAGTTCAACACTATTTCCAGCTATTCCTATTATATCCTTATATGGTGTTAAAACTTTAACACTTGGCAAAGGCAAAACCCAGTCTATCAATAAATTTTCAATGTATTTGTTCCAAATGCTGCAGACATACCTTTCTCCCTTCTGGACACTGACCACAACAGAACTTTTCACATCAAATGTTTTGTTGGGTAGTTTCTCCATCACAGTGATTGCCTTTTGTGAAATGTCATTACCTGAAGCAATCCACCGAATATAAGGCTCAGGGTATCCTTCCTTAGCTGTACAGGTTATTGACACTTTAGTTCCTTCTTTAACGTTTTTAGGTTCATAGTCCAGAAACATATCCTTGAATGGTATACAAACAAAGAGAGTAATGATGAGGCTCTTGACTCCATTGATGGAGCAAAAATATTTCCCACTGTCCTCAAGCAATGTTGGGTTAATCTTCAAAATGGAGAAACTTGAATTGAGATAGCTTTCACGTACTCTTGCTTTGACATTTTCAGTCAGAAATTGAACTAATTGCTCATTCGGACTGTAAGAGTGATGCAAGATCCTCTCCAAAGTGTAGCCATCCGTGGTTCGCTCCCATTCAACATCAAAGGAGCCAGATTCAGATCTAATCTTGTTGAGATTGCACGATGCTGTAAATGGTTGACCTTTTTGCACTCCCACCACTGACTGATGTTTAGACTTGGGCAATGGGTATACTACATTCATTTTTGTGCTTCTGAGCCATGACAAGTGGTACAAAACATACAGGTGGAACACTGGTAGAGGTCTCATGGTCCTTTTGTGGCATTAATGATGCTGTCCACCAGGATTTTAAGTTCCCATGTTCTCCACAGTTCACCTGTAAATAAACACGATTGTTAGTGATATCTTGGCCTTGTCGTTAATTTGGTTTAAAGGGAGTACAAATACCAATCTACATAAATTATAAAAAAGTTGGAGGAAGAAAAATGAAATTTTCAATCTACTTTCCCCCAATAATCTACCCAATCATAGTTTAAAGGTCCCATTGATTTAAGACCCTGTTTGGTTTTTCCTCATAAATAATCTCAAAGCTAATCGAACAAAATCAACATTTATCCATCCTTACACACTAAAATAATTTCAACCTGCTTTTATTCGTAACTGTTATGATTTTCACTCTTTCAACTCTTTACAATGCTACAGAGTAGCATCATTTTCTATTGTACTATCTGACCCAAGGCACTCTCAGTGGTGAAGAGAGAAGAACCCAAACATCCAGCAGATACTTATTTCCTACAATGACAAAGCTTTAGGACCATTGACAGAACAGTTGGTAGGAAATTTTGAGGTAGGGATAACTGGTCCTTTAAGCGAAGAGAATGGATCTGGTAATGATATCTTTCCCTCCAAGATCACTCCAAACCTTCATTGCTTGAAGGTATAATTGGAACCCAAGGCCTTGTTAAACCATCTTTGGAGTCTACCTCTACCCCATGACTTGAAGCAGTGATTCCCCATCATGTAACTCTGCAACAGGTGTCCTGCCAAAGGATTTCCTGTTGTAAGATACCAAACCAAAGCCAAGCCATACCAAGACATAGCAGCAGCAAACAGTTTCAACCCTTACCAACATTCATTTAATTTAATTTAAAATCGTTGAAAACATTAGCGATGCAGTGGTGCTGGTTTCCGACGAGCACGGTGACGGACGCACCACACATCTCTGTCCTCCATACAGCTGGCAAGCTCCTCTTTTGTCTCTACATACGCGTCTTCCATCAACGTCTTCAGCATTGTCTAGTTTGGTCATCCCGGGTTCCGTCTTCTATGGGTGGGTTTCCACAGCACAACCTTGTTTGCTGGTATTTCTGGATGGCAGTGGCAAAGACCAGCGAGTCTTATCCTTCTTGACCTGATCTTCTCGGTCAGAGGTGGAATCTTCCCATAGAGCTGGGCGTTGGTGGTGTGGTCCCTCCAACTGACATTTTGAACATTTCTGAGCATTCGGGTGTAGATACCATCGAGAGACTTGGACAGTGCTCAAGTGAGAGTCCATGCCTCACACCGTACAATAATATAGTTGCATAGAAGAATCTCAGTTTGAGACCCTTAGAAATCCGAGACGTCCAGATTTTCCCCATGTTATTGAGGGCTTTCCATGCGCGTGCTTTCCGGACCTTGATGTCATTTTCCGAGCTCTGCATCCTCGCACCCAGTAACTTGAAGTCCTCCACTTTCTTGAGAGATGTACCGCCACTGGTCTTAAGGGGCTCAAGGTCACTCCGTCTTCTTGGCATTGAGGTGGAGGCTCACTTTCTCGCACTCCATCTTGACCCTGCTGAGCAGCTCCTGTGCCTCCCCAATTTGGTCTGACAGCAGGACGATGTCATCAGCGAAGTCGAGGTCTGACAAGTTGACTGACCGATTCTTCTCAAACGCTTTGGCGTGATTGTGAAGCCGAGGTCCTCGTGTTCCTTGAGCACCTGCCTCATTGCATAGTCAAGGACAATGACAAAGGGAAAGGGTGCCAGCGTGTCTCCCTGTACGACCCCCGCGAGGATTTCGAACACTTTGCTCTCGCCATCCGGGGTAACAACCTTAGCCTTGGTGCCCATGTGCATATCCTCAATGGCTCTCAGGGGACAAGGAGGAATACCATAAGCCTTCAAAATCCTCATTGTTTTGTATTGATGAATCGAGTCAGACGCCTTCTTGAAGTCAATGAAGGTTAGGACGGCCGGCAGGTTGTTATTCTTCATCTCCTCAAAGATTCTTCGGAGGGCAAGGATCTGAGTGACTGTGTTCCTCTTCTCTCTGAAGCCGTTCTGATTGTAACACAGCTTTGTAACGTAGATTGTAACATGCAGTGAGACAAGCCACCATTTTCATCTCTGTGACCAGCCAATAGCCACTGATGCTCCCAGGGATTAGCTATATATGCTATCAGTCAGTGTTCAAAGGCAGCACAGAGCAGCACTGTACTATCCTTTTTTTGGCCCATGCTTCATTCCTGGTAATGATGATTCCTTTACATCTATATGGTGAAACTCATCAAAAATGTACATGTAAACAACAAGAACATGTGTTGGAAATACTCAGGAATCACACAGCATCCTTGGAGTGAAAAACTGCTGTAGTCATTTAGGTAGATAGTTTTTCATCAGAATTGGGAAGGATAGCAATAAATAAGTTTTAAAATTCAGAGAAAGTGAGAAGGAGGCAGAGAATTAGTTGTCCAACAATTTCACAGTAACATACACAGTGAATGACAATAATCCATCTGAATCATTCCCTGTACCAATGGAGTCAAACCATACTTGCCAATCCAGTATTATGTTCTCTACCATGCAGACTGGGGTCTTTTGTGACATCTTTATTTGGACTCTATCCATGTGAAGATGGATCTACTAGATATGGGGCAATATTCCTATTGGGAACCAAGGCTAGGCAAATGATTGCCAAGTGGACCAGCCACATCGAAGCTATTGCCAAGAAAGCACACAAATGCCTCTAGTTCCTTGTAAGGCTTAAGAAGTTTGGCATGTGCCCAACAACCCTCATCATCTTCTACAGATATGCCGTACAAAGCAATTTATTGGGATGCATCACAACATAGTTTGGGAGCAGCGCCATCCAGACCAGAAGAAATTGCAGAGAGTTGTGGACATAAACCAGACCTTCAGGCAAATCAACCTCCCTTCCATGGACTACATCTACACTTCATGCTGCCTCAGCAAGGCCACCAGCATAATCAAGGACTAGTCTCACCCCTGTCACTCTCTCTTCTCCCCTTTACCATCTAGCAAGAACTACAGAAGTCTGAAAACGCCCACTTCCAGATTCAGGGAGTTTCTTTCCAGCTGTTATCAGGCAACTGAACTGTCCTCTCAGTGGCTAGAGTGTGATCCTGACCCATCTATCTCATTGAAGACTGTCAAACTATCTTTTATTCAACATTATTTTGCAGTAAATGTTATGATCCACACCCTTAATAGATGCTGTCTACATGGACTTCACAGGGCTTTTGTCAAGGTGCTGCATGGTTGGTTCATATGGGATCCAGGATGAGCTAGCCAATTGTTGCAAATTTGTCTTGGTGGCAGGAGTCAGAGGGGTGGTAATGAAGATTTGTATTTGAGATTGGAGACCTGTGACCAGTGATGTGCCACAGGAATTGGTGCTGAGTCTCTATTATTTGTTATCCATATAAGGTCATAAGGAATAGGAGTAGAATTAGGCCATTCAGCCCATCAAGCCTACTCTGCCATTCTATCATGGCTGATCTATCTCTCCCTCCCAACCCAATTCTCCTGCCTTCTCCCAATAACCCTGACATCTGTACTAATCATGAATCTATCTATCTCTGCCTTAAAAATATCCACTGACTTGCCCTCTATAGCCTTCTGTGGCAAAGAATTCCACAGATTCATCACTATAGAAATTTCTCCTCATCTCCTTCCTAAAAGAACATCCTTTAATTCTGAGGGTATGATCTCTAGTTCTGGATTCTCTCAGTAATGGAAACATCCTCTCCACATCCACCCTATCCGAGCCTTTCACTATTCTGTATGTTTCAATGAGGTCCCCCCTCATTCTTGTAAACAATGAGGTCCCCCCTCATTCTTGTAAACAGGCCCAGTGCCGACAAACGCTCATCATAGGTTAACCTACTCTTTCCTGGGATCATTCTTGTAAACCTCCTCTGGACCCTCTCCAGAGCTAGCACATCCTTCCTCAGATATGGTGCCCAAAATTGCTCATAATATTCCAAATGCAGCCTCACCAGCACCTTAAGGAGCCTCAACATTACATCCCTATTTTTGTACACAAGCCCTCTTGAAATAAATGCTGGGACACAGGTAGAGATGGTAGTGCAAATGGCACCAGGGCAAAGAGTCCAAGAGTTGGGAAATCATGTTTCAACTGTGCATGTCTTGGTACGACCACATTTGGACTATTGTGTGCTATTATGTGCTATTCTGATTGACTAGCTAGAGGAAGAATGTCATTAAGATGGAAAGGGTGCAGAAGGGTCTTGACTCAAATCGTCTCCCATTCCTTCTCTCCAAAGATGCTGCCTGTCCCGCTGAGTTACTCCAACATTTTGTGTTCATCCTTGATTTAAACCAGCATCTGCAGTTCCTTCCTACAGGAAATACTTTTACTGGGACTGGTGGGTTTGAGTTACAAAAAGAGACTGGATAGGCTGGAGCATTTTATCTTGGAACATAGGAGGCTGAGGGGCAATCTTATAGAGGTATATAAAATCATGAGGGCATAGATAATAAAATGGATGGTGACAGTCTTATTCCTAGGGTTAGGGAGTCTAATGCTGGAGCACAGAGTTAAGGTGAGAAGGGGGTAAATTTAAAGGAGACCTGAGGAGCAACCTTTTCACAGAGAAGGTGTTGGAAATGTGGAGCAAGCTGCCAAAGGAAGCAGTAGAGCCGGGTAGAATTACAACTTTTAAAAGACATTTAAACAGGTACATGAATAGGAAATGTTTAGCGTGTGGCCACTTCCTGATCGAACCCGTCACCAGAACTGGAACGATCACATGACAGGGAGATGACAGTTGACAATGAGAAGCTGAGCTCGAGCCCTTGAGTAAACAGAAGTGTGGTGCTCCTCTCAACAGCAACTAGCACCTAACTGTTCTCCTAACGAAGCGCGTGTGTTCAACCACTGTTTCGTTAATAAAACCTGTTTGATTCACAACACTTGGTTTATTACAAGGGGTTGAGGATCAAATGAAACAAGCTCAAGTCGGCATGGACAAGTTAGGTGAAGGGCCTGTTACCATGCTGCATAACTCTCTGACTCCATTCTTCAGATACTGGACTGCAGGAAAGTTTTAAATTTGAGTACATTACACTTGAGCACAAGATTTCAGGAAGTATCTTTTTAATTGGTGACTATTCCTTGAATGCTATCTATATCAGTGTCAGACACACAACAGAATGTTGTCCACTTCTTGCGGCTACTTTGATCTCCTCATAATCTACAAAAGAAGATCTGAATCAGCATCCAACATCAGGAAAGTCAGGACAGTAAATGGCCAAACTCTTCAAGAGGTAGGGAAATTAATAATCCTCTGCCTGTGTCATGAACAATTCATAAGAAAAGTGAAATGAGCTCTGGATTTACAAAGTGTGTGTGGTCCTTGACAAATTACATGCAAATAACTGGATGCAGAGGTATCAGTTTACAAACAAAACTGAAGTTATATGATCCATGCATGCAAAATCTGAAGATTGTACAGATGCTATGCTATAATGCTGAATAAATGTTTTAAATAGGCTGTATGAAAATGCTTTTAAGATGGCAGTGGTTGGTACTGCTGCTTCATAGCTCCAGAGGCCCAGGTTTGATCCTATTCTTCATGTGTAAATGTTCTATAATTCTACGGAAGCATCATACAGGCTTTTCATCCGATCGTGCTTGTGCTGCTTAAATCCAATAAATCACTCTTGAAGCGATCTAACTCTGCACTCTCAGCAAGAAATTCATTTCCCAGTAGTTTATGTCAAAAATTTGGGTCGGCACGGTAGCGCAGCGGTAGAGTTGCTGCTTTACAGCGAATGCAGCGAATGCAACGCCGGAGACTCAGGTTCGATCCTGACTACGGGTGCTGCACTGTAAGGAGTTTGTACGTTCTCCCCGTGACCTGCGTGGGTTTTCTCCGAGATCTTCGGTTTCCTCCCACACTCCAAAGACGTACAGGTATGTAGGTTAATTGGCTGGGTAAATGTAAAAATTGTCCCTAGTGTAGGATGGTGTTAATGTACGGGGATCGCTGGGCGGCACGGACTTGGAGGGCCGAAAAGGCCTGTTTCCGGCTGTATATATATATGATGATATGATGATGACATGGTTTCTGATTTTTCTGTGCACAGACAAACCCTGTTCATGTTTTCAGTATGGTCTACTAGTGGCCAAGAAATCCTTCTCTCGTTTTACACTGTAATTTCCCACCCTTCAGGCACCAATCAGTACTTCACTTCCATCAGTGAAGGCAAGAAATAGAAAGTCAAGTTGTTGGACATTAATGGATGTAATATCATCAGATAAATGTCAAGCAGGATATGGGGAGAACTCTTTTGGCTCCTACTTGATTAAGGCCATGAAATTGTTTGGATCCCTAAGACTTATAAAAGTTTGTGCTCTCCCATCTGAAAGATAGATAAACTAAACTAATACAAGTGCAGACAGTGTATTATGTCAAACCCCGCACCCTCCAAGAGAGGTAAATGAGAACGGTCTTTTTACCGCGTTGTTGGTGTGAAGAGGGTCCTTTGTTCGTTCCATCTTGTTTCCCTACATGAATGATGCTTCTAAACCCTGCTTCTCCATGTGAAAAAACCTGGACAATGTTAGTAATATATGAGGAAAGGTTCATAATCACCTTCACTCTGAAGGCCTTCCTCAGTGAATGTTCCAAAGAACATTAGAATGCCTCGTGTTGCTGAAATGTTGTAAGCTGTTTAATACAGTCTGGTTTTAACATTGGTACATTACACCTTCCTTCCTAATCTTCGAACAAAAGATTAACTCATCATTCTTGTTTTTAATTAGAGCATATCCCCAATGCAATCTTCCCTACCAATCTTCCCTACCACTTCCCTACCATTACCCAATTAAATAAGTCAGAGCCATTAACTGAGCTATTTCCTTTTTAAATCTCACTATTTTGCAAGATTTTGGTGCATATTCTACATTAAAAACAGAACAACAAAAGTGAACTCTAATCAATACATTTAAAACTAATGTTATGGTCTCCTCAAAGAAGCTTTGAGGCTTCACTGAATTTTCTCAAAGGTTTGTGCCTGTTCCTAGCAGACGGCTGCTACCAGCTCCATCTGCAAAGCTTTGTAATAGTTTACCTTAAGTTATTTCCCAAGTTTAAGTTATTTTCCCAAGTTCCCTCAGAGAAAGTTGATGTATTGCAGTCCCAAGAAATGATAGCATCAGGCATGTAGACTCCAGCCATCATCATTTCAATAGCATTTGGAACTGTTTCATTGATCCATGGCATTGTGGCTGTATCT
Source organism: Rhinoraja longicauda (assembly GCF_053455715.1). Classification (NCBI taxonomy): domain Eukaryota; kingdom Metazoa; phylum Chordata; class Chondrichthyes; order Rajiformes; family Arhynchobatidae; genus Rhinoraja; species Rhinoraja longicauda. The sequence goes on along the minus strand of NC_135982.1, from coordinate 2,992,911 downwards.
CAAAAAACCCAAGAAGCAGACCCATCCATGGCGTGGCAAATGAGGATGGTGACTATTTCCTTCCATCTGTAACTTGTGGAGGTGCTTCTGTGAAGGCCCAAGAACTGATCGTTCATTGAGCATCTCTCAAATGTGATATTTGCTGCTAATTCTACCAATGTCTGCTTTGTAAAGATAACTTCTTGGATGTTATAAAAAGGAACTGCAGATGCTGGTTTATACCAAAAGATAAGACACAAAACGCTGGAGTAACTCAGTGGGTCAGGTAGTTACTGGAGAAAACGGATAGGTGACATTTACGGTTGGGACCCATCTTCAGACCGATTGTAGGGGGGTAAGGGTGGGGGGGGGATTGGAAGCAAGGGAAAAAGCAGGACAAATCAGGGCCACATCCTGAACAACGGATGAGATTTTTGGAGGAGATGCAAGTGAACAGCATGTAACCCTCCGAAAATTTCACCAGTCCAACGGTATCCCTACACTGGTCACATCTTCCTATCTCCACCCCTTTATGCCTTCCGCAGAGACCATTTCCTCTGCAACTCCCTGGTTAACTCATCCCTTCCCACCTAAACCACCCCCTCCCCAGGCACCTTCCCCAGCAATCACAGAAAATGCAACACCTGTTCCAATACCTCTTCCCTAGGCTCTGTCCAAGAACCCCAACAGCCCTTTCAGGTTCGGCAGAGGTTCACTTGCACCTCCTCCAACGACATCTACTGTATCCGTTGTTCAAGATGTGGACTCTTATACATCAGCGAGACCAAACGTAGACTGGCCGATCGTTTCGCGGAACACCTTCGCTCAGTCCGCCTGGACCTACCTGATCTCCCGGTTGCAAAACACTTATATTCTCCTTGCCATTCCCACACAAACCCTTCTGTCCTAGGTCTCCTCCATTGTCAGAGTGTGGCTAAACGTAAATTGGAGGAACAGCATCTCATAATTCGCTTAGGTAGCATACAGCCCAGTGGTATGAATATTGATTTATCTAACTTCAAATAACCCTGGCATTCCCTCTCTTTCTATCCCTCCCTCACCCGAGTCGCATCAGCTTCTCATTTTCACCCAACAAACAGCTAACAGTGGCCTGTTCCCTTTATCATCGTTACTTTTTTGCATATCTTTCATTCATTGTTCTTTATCTCTCTACATCATCATTTATATCTCTCGTTTCCCTTATTCCTAACTAGTCTGAAGAGGGGTCTCGACCCGAAACATCACCCATTCCTTATCTCGAGAGGTGCTGCATGTCCAGCTGAGTTACTCGAGGTTACCTGATAGGCTGATTGTTGGCTGGGGACGTGATCCCAAGAAGGATTCATCGTTGTGAACTGTTTAGAGGAGGAAGGGGGGGGGGTAAGAGCAAAGGATGGGGCAAGGGAAGTGTTTGTAGAGGTTACCTATAAATTAGAGAATTCAATGTTCATACAACAGGGTTGTACCCAAGCGAATTATGAAGAGCTGTTCCACCAATTTGCCTGTGCCCTCACTGGCAATGGTGGTGGCCCAGGATGGAAAGATCAGTAGGGAAATGGGAAGGGGAGTTAAAATGGTTGGCAACTGGGAGATCCAGTAGGCCTTGGTGGACCAAGCGTAAGTGTGTAGCATAACGGTAAGCGAGTCTACAAATTCTTGAATGTTGTTATACACTGTTTGTTGTGCTTCCGCAGAGACTGACCTCAGAATATAGCTAAAATATACATTGAACGTATCCAAAAGGCAACTTGCAAATATCTCGCATTTATTGTAAAAATATCCCAAGCAGTTTATAGGAATGATATCAACTGAAATTTAACATTGAGCTACATAAAAACATATTTGTGGAGAATTGACCAAAAGTGTAGTAAATATGAAGATCTCATGTGCATCGATTGAAAGGGTAAGATTTAGGGAGGAATATCCGGAGTTTAGTAAGTAGGTAGCTGAAGTCACAGCTGCTGATGTGGTAACCTTCCTTTATGCAAGTCCTCATGAGAACTACGTCCTAGCGTTATGAAGTCAGGTCTTGCCTCCTTTCGGAAGAGGGCACATCCTGACCCCCACCTAATCCCACCTCATACTTTGCAAATTCCCTAATGATACATCAAAACAAAATATAACGTAATTTATCCTAGGTATCTGACTTTGTTCACCATATTGAAGACATAAATTGTGCCACATATAAATTGAATGAGAATGGGGCAGAGGAAACATGCTAGAGGAGAGATCTATAGGAATTCATGGGATCAGAAGGAACATAAATTTGGCTCTGGGCTTTCCCGTTCTCTTAATCATTATTATTATCATCTGTTATATTATTCTGATATACATCTACTGTTTCTGAGCCTAATGCTACAAACCTATCAAACCAGATTTTTAAAAGTTTGCACCAAAATTTCCATACATTCCAATTGATATGGAATGTATCATCCCATCTTTTGTTTCATCCCAATTGTTACGGCTTGCCAGACTTTCCTCAGGCAAATACTACCATTTCCCACTTTAAGCTCAGAGCATTCGAAAAAAAATCACTAAATGGAACATGCGTCACAGTGAAGAATTTATGAACTACTTCATACTTTACCAATTGAACCTTTTGGGAAAAGGTAATCCTTGTAATTTATATAAAGCTCTATGAGTTGCATCTTCAGTTTCTTTCTCAATCCACCATGATTTCACCATTCAGATAAAGATACTTGCCCAGATTGCTGCTTTGATTTGATCTAATTAATACTTATAATCTTTATATACACCGCTGCTACATTAGGGATTTATCTCACCTGCTGAAAGGAATCTACATGATCCCAAATCTAATGACAATCATATTGAGCTGATCCAGTAAAAGATGTTTGCAGTGATTCACAACATAAAACTCTAAAATAATACATGTAATCTGCACAAGATCGTTTCACCATATCCTCTTGCTTGATGACATCATAGGCTTCTTTATTGGCATCACAAAACCAGAGAATCCTCCAATCAGTCACAGACAGGTACCCTCCCTCCCCTTCATCATTATCTTCATTGCCACTCGCATGCACTCCCTAGACGCTACTGACAATTTACCGAGGCCAATTAACCTGCAAATTCGCATGTCTGAGATATGGGGAACTGGAGCACCTGGAGGAAACCCACAGGGTCACAGAGAGAACTTCTAAACTCCACACAGACAACGCCTGAGGTCAGGATTGAACCAGGGTCTCTGGCGCTGTGAAGCAGCAGCTCTACCTGTTCTGATAAAATGTAATTGTTATATTTGAGAAAAATAAATAAGCATTGGAGAGGTACAATCTAAACTAAACTGCATCTGCTTTTGCAAACTAAACCTCACTGTTGTTGGAGTGGTTGTAACCTGCTAGATTTTGGCCGATACCAGAACCAAAAGAAAGTAGCAGTAACAGAAGAACAGACTGGAATTATTTTCTCTAGGAAAGAGATGGCTGAGATGTGACTCCATGAAGATCTTTAAATGGGGTTTGATAAACCAGAAAGTGTGTCATAAAATGGCCTCGCTCATGTGAGAGACTGAGACTGCGAACCTTAAAAAAATATGGAAAGGAACAATATCTCCATCCAAGAATTTTGGAGAAAGTTCAAAGGAAACAATGCCAAAAGAAAGAGCTGATGCAAACAACAATGAAAAATTCAAGGAAATCTAGGTACATATTTCAGATGGACAAAGTTAGAACACTTGCAGGTAAGATGAGTCAAAGGTAGAGTCATACAGGGTGAAAACAGGCCCTTTGGTCCAACTTGCCCACGCTGACCAAATGTCCCATCTACCTGCATTTGGCCCATATCCCTCTAAACCTGTCCTATTCATGTTTCTTAAAGTTTGCGATAGTACCTGCCTTAACTCGTTCCATACACTCACCACTCTTTGTATAAAAAAGGTTAGCCCTCAAGTTCCTATTAAATCTTTCCCCCCTCACCTTAAACCTATGCCCTCTGGTTCTCAATCCCTGACTCTGAAAATAAAACCGTGTTTTCCCAATCTATTCCTCTCATGATTTTGTACACCTCTATAAGATTTTGTACACCTCATCCCCATGCTCAACCTCTTCTTATAGCTTGGGCCCTCAAGTCCTGGCAACATCCCCGTAAATCTCTGCACCCCTTTCAGCTTGACAACATCTTCCCTGTAACATGGTGACCAAAACTGAACACAAAAGTCAAAAACTCTAAATGCGGCCTCACCATCAAAATATATATAACTGTAACAGGACCTCCCAAATTCTATACTCAGTACTCTGCCTGATGAAGTCCAATGTGCTGAAAGCCTTTTTGACCACTCTGTCTGTAACACTACTTTCAAGGAACTATGTACCTGCACTTCTAAATTGTTCTGCTCTACAACACTCCCCTGAGCCCTTCCATTCACTGTATTGGTCCTGCCCATGTTAGACTTCCCAAAATGCAACACCTCACATTCCACATATTAAATTCCATCAACAATTTCTCTGCCCAACTAATCAAGATCCTACTGTAATTTTCGATAACCATCTTTACTATCTACAATACCACCCACTTTAGTGTCATCTGCAAACTTAGTGGATGATGAATGGCAGAAGGAGACCTGTGTCTCAAGAAAAAACTGGTCAGGACAAATAACTTGTTTCTATGCTCCAGAATTAATTAATTTTATTAAAAAAGACATTAAGTGCTGGAGTAACTCATCGGGTCAGGCAGCTTCTGCCTCGATCTCTGATTTTACTGAAATTGTGTTGAATCCGAGTCTAGACTGTGAGTTGAACTCAGTAATTTCTACTGTGTTAGCCCAGCACTGAAATATATTATCCTTCTTTAATGAATATTTAGGAATCTCACACACACTTAAGGCTAATTAAAGTCAAATTCTTTAGATTTTAATTTTACTGTGTAAAATCAAAATAATCACTGAGGAAAAGAGGCTCTGCAAAATTCAAAGATAATGAGGATTGTTTTTATATTATACGTCATGAATATTCATAAAAAAGCAAGAAACTTAAACAAAGAATCCTTAAACAAAATCATCAGCCACAATTACTTCCAGAGTTTACCAGCATCATTTTTATAGCCCTCATCATCATTTGCAACCTTTAGATAGTTTTGTTTCTGCCCGAGGAATGTTATGTGCCTTCATTCCAAATGTAGCTGCATTGTCTTTAATCTCAATCAAGGTATGCCCTTTGGATGTTATCTAAGACTCAATTATTAGTACCACCAATTTTATCATCATTGGATAAAGCAAATTGCACATCACAATGTTTGATGTAACTTCATCATCTTAGCCACTAGCTATAAAAATTAAAATAAAAAAAGTTTTCTTTCCCAAAATGTCATTTGGGTAATAATCTGATTGCCCATTAAAATAAATGCCACCATTCATAATTGTGATGCTTTGGTATTCAGGCAATAATTAAATCAGTTTGCCAATCCTTGAGAGCGGAGGACCCCTGTGACTTTTTCCCCTGAGGTAATTTGCATGTTAATTATCATGGAGGCTGATGGCTTAGATGGAGAGAAACAAGTTATAAACAGCTTTAATTAGCAGCTTAATCATTTTTTACAAGAAATTGCAAGCACTGTGACACATTAGTATGCATAAAATTAAGCCAGATCAGCATGGCCGCTCATGTTAAATCCTCAGCATAGAGCTGAGGTGACAAGATGGCTGACTAAGCCTCAACCCACAAAGATTTAACTGAAAGATCATTTAAATAATAATTGCAGAATCCTGCATTTCAGAAGATAATTAGTAGCTTTATGTATGGGCTATAGGCACAGGGCATATACATCATCCTGGCATGGTGTACAATTGAGAGAAATGCTTGGAGATCACTAACTACAACGGTTAAATGAACCATTTATATCAAAAAAGACATTAAATGCAGCCATTCTTATATGGCTTACTCCTCTTTGTTCAGTTGAATTCAATTAGTTATAACAATCAATTTTCTACTGTTAAATTCTAAAATCACTGAGTTTTAAACAATCCTTAATTTAAATAGTGTTTAGCACAAAAAATGTGTCTGATTTATAAGGACCAGATGCTGAAATAGATTATAAACTCAGTTCATCAATCATAATTCAAACCTCCATCATCAAGGACCCTCACTATCCAGGCCATGTCCTCTTCTCACTGCTACCGATGGGTAGGAAGTAAAACAGTCTGGAGTCCCACATCATCAGACTGAGGAACAGCTACTTTCCTACAACAATCAGGTTCTTCAGCTCACCTACACATTTCACTGCACAATCCAATCCTACCTCAGTAATGTAACACTATGGGCCACCTCTTGCACTACCATGGTCCTATTTTCTAATTGTGTTTCTGCATTAAAGTTATTTTGCACAGTCTTTTACTTTTCACTGTCTTGGATAATCTATGTACAATTTAGATATAAGTTATGTTTTGTATGTTGCCTGAGTCTATGTGTGCCATACTGTTGCAAGTAATATTGTAATTGCACGTGTACCTCATGGTACTTGTGTACATGACAATAAACTTGATTTGACTTGAAATGAATATATGGAACACAGAACAGTACCACACAAGAACAGGCCCCTCGGCCCACAATATCTGCCGAACATGATGCCAAGACCATCTCTTATCTACCTGTACATTGTACATATCTTTCCATTCCCTGCATATCCAAAAGCCTCTTACATGCCACTATTGTATATGTCTCAACCACCACCCATGGCATCATGTTACAGTTACTCACCACACGCCTTGGAAAAACAGTTGCCCCACACATCTCCTTTAAATTTTGCCCGCAACCCTTAAAGTTATGCCCTCTAGTATTTTACCATCCTGGGAAAAAAGTTCTGACTGTCTACCCTACCTATGCTTCATAATCTTCTATACCTCTGCCTCCCTGCAGCCTCCAGAGAAAGCAATCAAAGTCTGTCCAACCTCTTCCTGTAACTAATACGCTTAATTCAGAAAACATTCTGGTAAACCATATGCTTTCTTTATCACTGTAACTACTTCGTTGTCAGGGAGTTATTGGCTTGGATCCCAAATCCCTCTGTACATCATTGCTGTTGAGGGCCATGCCATTAATTGGATATCTTCCCCTTACATTTGAACTCCCAAAGTGCAACACCTCGCAGTGGCTCAGATTAAACTCCATCTGCGATTCCTCTGCACATTTCTGTAGCTGATCTCTATCCCACTGCATACCTTGACAGTCCTCACAGTTCGCAACTCCAGGAATCTTGGTGCCATCTGCAGACGTACCAACCAACCTGTCTACATTTATGTCCAAGTCGTTTATATATATTTCACAAATAGCGGAGGTTCCCGTACAGATCTCTGCAGAACTCCACTGATCACAGACCTCCAGCATGAATATTGTCCTTCCACCACAAGTGGTTTCTGTCAGTAAGTCAGTTCCAAATTCATAAGAGGAATGAAAGTTATTAATTTGCAACATTAACCCTGGCTCCATGGATTCTGCTTGGTATGCTGTATTTTCAGCAATATCTGTGTTTATCATAGAGTTTATCATAGATTTTCAGTCATCTACTGCAGTTGATTAGAGCTGCCCAAAGAATTTCAAAATATGTACACTAAAGATTACACGGTGTTGCCAAGATTCTTCCTGCATGTTAACTCATTATAAATAATTCCATAAGTCTACTTGGGATACTTGTCATTCTTAGCCTATATGCCAAACTAAACACTCTGTGCTACCAGTGACTGTATTTACCAACTTATTAATAGTGATTTGTTTTTCACTGCAAATCAGTTTGTCGTACATCTCAAACCTTGCATTTTACAACCCTACTCCAAGACACTATGACTACAAGCAATATGTTAGTTTAGAGAGTAATACATTCTGTTCAAAGCCCTAATTTTAAAAATAATATGGAGTTATATCTGCCCAGTATTATCCACTTACGATTAATAAACTGGATCCAGTATGAGCCCCAAGTGCTATTTGCTCATGATTGAAAGATTGTATTGCAACTTACCTTGACATTAGGGCCCAAGAATCTCGGGCAAGATATTCAAAAATATTTCACCTCAATGGTTCTAATTTTACTTATAAATCATTCAATAGTCAATAGTCGTTTATTTGTTACATACACATAAATGTGTAGTAAAATGAAACATTACCCGCAGTTGAACAATAAGACCAATAAGATTAATCAATAAAAATGCAATAACACATACAATCACAACTAACACCAAACAAAAAGAAACATCCATCACAGTGAGTCTCCTCCAGTCCCTCCTCACTGTGATGGAAGGCCAGAATGTCTTTTTCTCTTCCCTGCCGTCTTGTCCCGCGGTCAGGCTGTTGGAGTTGCCACGTCGGGGCTCCCGATATTGAAGCCCCCGCTGGGCGGTGAAAAAAAATCCCGCGGCCTATTTCAGGCCGCGCCGGATGGTGAAAGGTCCGTGGCGGGCCGACCCAAGCCCCGCGATTCGGGGCGGGCGGACACGTTGCCTCTGCCGCTGCCGGAGCTCCCGATGTCGGCCCCCATCCAGGGGCCTGCGGGCTTCCGACGTCCACGCGGCCCGCGCCGGAGCCTCCGGACACGAGTCGCAGCCGTTCCCGCAGCATTCGCAGGCAGCCAGCGCCGCAGGTGGTGAGTCCGGACCGCGGGCTCTGCGAACCAGAGACCCAGGTGGTCCCAGGTGCATGGCCGGTGGTAGGCCGCAACGGGAACGGAGACACGATACAGAACAAAGGTCGCGTCTCCGTTCTGGAGAGAGAATGTTACAGTTACAGTTCCCGTTCCCTCCCACCCCCCCCAAAACATAACATACAACACTACATCATATTAACACTACAATTGAGACAAAAACAACAAAAAACACAAAAGACAGACGGACTGCAGGCAAGCCGCAGCTGCGACGGCAGCGCTGATTTAACACCCACTTTGTACACCTCTGCATATCTGTTGACAAGAACCACACTTTTTTGTTGAATCTTGGATCTTAACTATCAAATAAACTTCAGAGAAGAGGATTATAAACACATTAAAGACACATGTTTTAAGAATTGTATTAAAAGAAGAGAGTGATAGATTGATGGGAACTTGAGAGCTGAGGGATTAAATGATCAAAACCACTTCTGACTCCAATAGAGGTGAGAAAAGAAAGCATATTTGCAAAAAGGTTGGGGTTCTTGCAAAGTTATAATGCTAAAAATTGCTACAATGGTAGTTGCCATGGAAGGATTTAAAAATGTGGTTCAGAATTTCAAAATCAATATGTTCGTGGGCAAGGAAATATTACAGGTCAGTGTAGATTGTGAGATGGTTTAATAAGACTTGGTGAGCACTGAGATAAGTAAGTTTCTGCTTTGCTTCCAAGAGATACCATCAATCAATCACTTCTACTGATATAATGCATGGGGTTGGGAATGCTAAATTAGCAGGAACAAGGATTGCCTAACTTGGAAAAGCAGAGGGCTGGGATTAATGGGTCAATTTTGGATTGGTAATCAGTAAGCAGCATGTTGCCACAATGATCTATCTCTAAGCACCTTGGTACCTTATTTTTGGAGAACTTGGTCACCTCTATTTTGTTCAACCTACTTACTGAAGGCCTTATTTGTATATCTCAATTAAATTAAAAGCACTTGTTAGCAATATCTGAACCTTAAACTACCGAACTGCCCTTGTGTGTGAGATAAGCTTTATTATTTACAACTGAAGCTATTGGATGGGGATCTGGGATACCAGGAGTGAAGGTTGGCATGAATTGGAATGTTTTGCAGCAGGATGGCCCAGACCTAATCTCTGCAGGCATTGATCCATTGCAAAGTATGTGAGGTTTAATATTTTAAAGGTCTCACTCAGGTGACAATGACAAGCCTCAATATAAGTTAGTTGGAGGCTAATATGAGTTATAGGAACCATCTATTTGTTATTGGTGAGTGTTGAATGAGGGAATCATCAATGCCAGTCAGCCAAAAATAAGTTGAGTTCCAATCATGCCACCATCCACTCAAAATCCCATGTTTATTCTAATCCATCTTCTAGGACCTATGTGCAGATTTCTGCAGGACCAAATGATGTTTATCTCAGGAGCTGGTAACAGTGACTCACCATTTTACTTAGTGTAAGAAAATAACTGCAGATGCTGGTACAAATCGAAGGTATTTATTCACAAAATGCTGGAGTAACTCAGCAGGCCAGGCAGCATCTCAGGAGAGAAGGAATGGGTGACGTTTCGGGTCGAGACCCTTCTTCAGACTGATGTCAGGGGGGCGGGACAAAGGAAGGATATAGGTGGAGACAGGGAGATCTGGGAAGGGGGAGGGGAAGAGAGGGACAGAGGAACTATCTAAAGTTGGAGAAGTCAACGTTTATACCACTGGGCTGTAAGCTGCCCAGGTGAAATATGTGGTGCTGTTCCTCCAATTTCCGATGGGACTCACTATGGCACTGGAGGAGGCCCATGACAGAAAGGTCAGACTGGGAATGGGAGGGGGAGTTGAAGTGCTCAGCCACCGGGAAATCAGATTGGTTAATGCGGACTGAGCGCAGGTGTTGAGCAAAGCGATCGCCGAGCCTGCGTTTGGTAAACTCATTTACTTAAATGAGTTTGGATAACCAATTGCAATTGGGCCTGTTGGTTCGAATGCAGGGGTCTTGGTTTGCACCCAGGTTTGTACTTGTAGGCTCGCACTGCCCAATTTCCATTCCATGATGCCCAGATCATGAATTTCTACACTCAATATTATCCAGTTGGAGCCAATGAAAAGTTTTAAGTTGGCTGGACCAACCTTTCCTTTGCTGTGTAGAGATCTTATTTTTGATAGCATTTTTGCAGTAAGCTATTTATTTTAAATGCAGCTACAGCTAACATTAACCCTTCCTCTATACACCAAACTTGCGGTCTGTGAATCAGTAAGTATTAATCATAATGAATAACAGAAGGGACAGGATGCCTCCAGTTCTAAGTAATAAATGAACAGGCTGTCTTTCAGGTTTGAACGAGGCAATCTTGGCAGCAATCAAAGGGATATCATTCAGCCTAATTAAAGGAGCCAGCCTCTCTTATATAGTAAAAGGTAGATGTAAATACAATGGTTTTATTTGTTGAAAACTCGTTGCTCCATTACATGTCAGGCCACGAGTGGATCATGCAAAGTAAGCTCAGTTCTCTGCCAGCTCTATGCAATTGGCCATAATGAAGGCTTTTCATAATTGGTCGCTCTAAGCTTCAATATCACTAAGCTTTGAAAGGAATAAATTCTAGGGCAAATTCCCATACTGCCTGAGAGCAAATTCCAAGCTAAATCACAATCAGATAATAGATCTGATAGCTAGGATGCGGGTTAGGGGCCATACACTTGGCAAAGACAGTTGCTGCCCCCTCCCTCCCACATTATCGCAAAATGTCATCAGAAATATTATAATTATAGCTCTCTGGAATTGAATACAAAATAAGATAATCACTGCATGTGTGCTTTAATTTCTAGGTTGACATAAAAAGCAATAGTTATGACAGAAAATAATGAAAGTTAATCACAGTTGTTTAATGTTTATATTTCAATAAAACATTCAAACAGAAACCAAATTATTTCAGTATTTCACAAATATGATTATACATCTAAAGGAGGTTAATGTGGCGCATAGTATTGTATAGGATTGGATTATTTGACCAAAAATCTATACATTGCTCAGTACAAAGAGAGGTCATTATGGAGATGGGATAGTATATAGATAGTTCATTGTAGATAGACACAAAAAGCTGGAGCAATTCAGCAGGACAGGCAGCATCTCTGGAGAGAAGGAATGGGTGATGTTTTGGATCTTCAGTTTGAAGAAGGGTCTCGACCCGAAACGTCACCCATTCCTTCTCTCCAGAGATGCTGCCTGTCCCGCTGAGTTACTCCAGCTATTTGTGTCTATGGTTTAAACCAGCATCTGCAGTTCCTTCTTACACATAGTTCACTGTAGGGGTAGATCAGTGTAGAAATTATTTGATATGGAAAAAGATGAAGATGTTGTTAGTTCAATCTATTGATATGTTAAATTAATTTTCTGGACAGAGTTAACATATTCTTTCACCTCTTATTTTGATGCAGTCTGGATCTTTCACAGTTGAAAGGTTTAACTGCTCATACATTGTTAAATCATATAGAGCAGTCTGGGTAGTTGCTTTTAAATTGAGCAATGTTACACAAAACTCCCATAAAATTGGCAAAGATTGATGCCATTCTTACTCTGAGATGATGTCTTTTGTGGGAAAGAGGAAAGTCACACTGGTGTACTTGGTGTTGGTTCTGAACACTGAAGAGTGATGTACAATACATAATATTCAATACGAAATCCATATCATATGAATAGGACAGCATAGTGGTGCCGCTGGTAGAGCTGCTGCCTCAGTGCCAGAGACCCAGATTCAATTCTGGCCTCGGGTGCTGCCTGTGTGGAGTCTTCGCTTTCTCCCTGCGTCCATGTGGGTTTTCTGAAGGGGCTCTGGTTTCCTCCCATATCCCGAAGATGTGCAGATTTATAGGTTAATTGGCTTCTATCACGTTTCCCCTAGTGTGTAGGGAGTGGATGAGAAAATTGGATAACACAGAACTAGTGTGAACATGTGATTGGTGTCAGCATGGACTTGGTGGACTGAAGGGCCTGTTTCCATACTGCATCTCTAAACTAAACTAGACTAAACTAAACAAAATGTGGATTCCCTGATTCCCAGATGGCTTCTAATAGTGTGGAAGGCTGAACATTATTACACAAGCAGCTGGAGATTAATTCCCACCAGCGGTGGCAGCTGGGAATTTAAATTCAAATAATGGGCAGCACAGTGGCACAGAGATAGAGCTGCTGCCTTACAGCACTAGAGACGTGGGTTCGATCATGACCTCAAGTAACTGTACAGAGTTTGTATGCTCTCCTTGTGATCATGTGGATTTCTTCCGGGTGCTCTAGTTTCCTCCCACATTCCAAAGACTTACAGGTTTGTAGGTTAATTGGCTTCAGTAAGTTTTCTCTAGTGTTTAGGATAGAATTAGTGTACGGGTGATTGCTAGTCCACGTGGACTCAGAGGGCCTGTTTCTATGCTGTATTACTAAACTAATGAAATAAATCTGGAATATGGATTAAAGACTAGTCTCAGTAATGATGACCAAGAAAAAACAGGCTTGTGAAAAAATCCACCAGATTCACTAATGTTTTCTGAGGAAGGAAGTCTGCTATTTAGTTTAGTTTAGAGATACAGCGTGGAAACAGGCCCTTCAGACCACCGAGTCCACGCCGACCAGCAATCCAGGCACACTAACATCATCGTACACACACTAGGGACAATTTACAATTTTACCAAGCCAATTAACCTACAAACCTGTATGTCTTTGGAGTGTGGGAGGAAACTGGAGCTCCTGGAGAAAACCCATGCAGGTCACAGGGAGAACGTACAAACTCCATACAGACTGGATGGAAGCCAGGTCTCTGGCACTATAAGGCAGCAACTCTACCACTGTGTCACCTTGCTGCCCGATGTTTACCAATTTTTGTTGATTTTAGGGACGGACGAAAAATGCTGGCTCTGATGATGGCACATACAGAAAGTTGCTCAGAATACTGAAATGCACTTCCTTAAGCATGACTGCCGTGCAACTGATCTGCTGATTGTGATAGGGATCCTTCCTGTGAAAAGTGGAAGAGGAAAGGGAATAATTCAGAAAAAACAGAGGACCAAATATTTTGGAAATATGTGAAATAATGTTAAAGTGGAAAACAATTTTAAATTCTGTTTCAATTTAATCTAAAAGCAGCTAAAAAAGGAACAGATCAATTGCAGAAATTTCTTCTTGATCCTTGCAGCCAAATGCGTAAAGCTGGTCATGCCTAGCAACAGTTCCAGTTCCACAGCTGCCCTTTTCCTAGAAAGTGAAAGGAAATCTCAAGGAATCCAAAAGAAACAATAAAAGGAGTAATAATGGGCTGGATCACAAAGGGGAAAAAAGCAGCAGTTTCGCATAGAACTGCTGGCATATTTCCACAAAATTGTCATCAAGTTCGGGATTTCCATGTAAATACAGAAATTCCAAATCTGCGGGCAATTTTCTGACAGTACTCCAACCCTCAATTCCACCAGAGTCCAATGGTGGAGAGCAGAAGGTAATCCCTCAGTCCTTACACTTAGAATCTGTTGTACCTGGCACAATCTGGTGCAAGAAAGCATCTCCACCCATTTGAACAGTGAGGAACAGCTTAAATGTTTAATTCAGTTAAATTTATTCTTGAATATTTTTTGTGCGAATCTTAGCTCTTTTATGAGAATTGTGAATAATTTTAGGATTTTTTGCGAGCTGCCAAAGATTTTTGTTTCAGCTGTTTGGCGGGCAGACATTGTTTTCCATCTCCTCACCACATTGCATTGCATCTATCTGCCCCTGCTGTCTCAAAGGTTTTGCCACCAAGAACCAGCCCTGCAAACAAGCAACAAGTTGTCAATGACATTTCATACCTTCAACATAGGTCAGTGGCAAGTCTGAATGGTTTGCTCTTGGCAGGATATTCCGAGTCAATAGTATTACACTGACTTTCTGTGTCCAAAGCCATTCTGACATCCTTGTGAAAGTTTTGATGACAGTTCAATATAGTTCAGGCAGGCAAACATAAAGGAACATAAAACATGCAGGAAGCAAGTAGAGTAATGAACTTTGACACAGATGGGTTGCAAAGCTCTGACCTTTGCCTGCTCTTGTAGATCCTCATCTTGAAGTGTTAACATCAATCAGCAAGATTGAATGTGTTTTTATGCTGTTTTCTTCACTAATGGCTATCACATAATTCAGTCCCGCACCCTAGTGCTGCACTGATGAAATTTGCCCAGCCACACGTGCCATCTTCAGGAGTTAAGTTCTTTCAAGGCATTCTTAGTCAAATAATGAGGTGAAGAAGATAAAATAAATTCAGGCAGGGTAAGCGACCAAAGAACAAAATCTTCAGGTAGCTATGCTTCAGAAATGATGTTTTAGTTTTAGGGATACCCCGAGTCCGCACCGATCAGCGATTCCCATGCATTAGCTCTATCCTACACACTAGGGACAATTTACAATCTTTACCGAAGCCAATTAACGTACAAACCTGTACGTCTTTGAAGTGTGGGAGGAAACCGAAGCACCCAGGAAAAACCCACGCGGTCCCCGGGAGAAGTGCAAACTCTGTACTGACAACACCCGTAGTCAGGATCGAACCTGGGTCTCTGGCACTATAAGGCAACAGCTCTGCCGTTGCGCCACCGTGCTGCCCTCTGGGACATTCAAAAGTAGATTGGACAACTGATGTGGGAAAAAAGTGGGACTGGGAAACCAGGAATGACGTAGGCATGATGGTAAGAGGGCAATGGGCGGCGTGGTTATGTGAGGCCTTCAGCATGGGTTGCTGCAATGGGAAATCCATCATACCAGAAGCATTCCCAGGGATTTTCCCAGTTGCTTGCTAAAACTGTTCCTCAGGGGAGCCTTCATCTTGTTTGTCAGCTGAATAAAACTCAGCAGTATTAGAACCGCCAGATGTCATCTGTTTGATCTGGCCTTCCATTGGCTTCAAGAAAACACAAAAAGAATTTGACCTGGGGTGCACAAATGAGCAGCGGAGTTGATGCTGCCAGTTTTCTGGACGCCAATCAATGTGTTATGTAGGACGGTATGGGCTGACTGAAGTGGCCTGGGATCTCTTTACAAAAACGTGATCTGAGGCTCTCCTGCAGAGGGCACTGGTGCACTGAAGTTGTTGGAGAAAGGAAGAGAAATGTCGGTGTTTCATCCTTTGGTCACTTTCTCTGCCTGCATTGATTGTGTTGTGTTATCTGCTGCATCAGGCAAAATATGATTCTTTGATTGGTGAGAAGTTATTAAAATTACTATGATTTGCTTTATTTATGAAGAAAATATAGATTTCATTCCATCTGGTGTGGGCATCCCCACATGGTCCAGAAGGAGATGGGGGAGTTGCCTTTTTCAACTGCAACAGTCCAAACCTGATGGATAACCAGAAAATGCTGGAAAGCCTGAAACCTTAAAGAATGCCAGGGGGAGAGAATATGTTAAAGTTTCAGGTCAGTAACCCGCCTTTAGAACTGGAAGATGTTATGGATGCAACAATAGATCTTATGATTGGAAAGCTGTAAATACATGTATATGGTGTGGTGTAGATTACTTGGAGGCTAGCAGGAATGTGGGGATGGGGGAAGGGGATTGGGGTGTTATGGTTACAGTTGCTTATGGATTCAGAACTTTAATCGTTGGGGCTCTGGACCAAGGGAAGCCCTGATTATGTCTTCATAGGTCTTCAAGATTATGAAGTGTCCTGATGGGATTATTTCTTCTGGATATGTGGACAGCAATAAAAGAGCACATTTTTCAGATCTCCAGAAAAATAATTAAAGGGCACTAGAAAAAGAATAATCTTCACACATACGTGTTAAATGTTGATTTTCCCATCACAGACCAATGTTCAAAAAAATATTTTCAAAGGGGGAATAAGTCATTCATTTAATAAGAGGATGTTGTTATCAAACAAATGAATGGGATTAGTATTGGAGAGCTGTGCAGATTCAAAGGGCCGACTGGTCTTTTCTGCAAATCTGTGATACTATGGGCAGCACAATAATGTAGCAGGTAGAGCTGCTGCCTCACAGCTCTAGAGCCCCGGGTTCAATTCTGACCTCGGGTGCTCTCATGGTGGAGTTTGCATGTTCGCCTTGTGACTGCATGTGTTTTCTCCTGTGCCCTGGTTTCTCCCACTTCGCTAAAACGTGCAGATTTGTAGGTTACTTGGCCACTGTAAAAGAAAATTACCCTTAAACCCCACTTTTTAGGCGACTACAGGCGACTAGGCTGTCGCCACATGGTCGCCGTCATGTCACTTGTATGGTCGTGAGCCATCTCTAAAGAGTCGTCGCGTCTTTCTGGTAGCCGCTGGATTTTCAGAATTTGAACATATTTTGGCGACAGTCGGTTTGACGCCAATGAGCGTAGCTTGATGTCTCCTGACGTAGGTGCTATCTTAGGTTGTCGCCAGTGCTGACTTCAGTGAATTCCATTGGCGACTACCTACGCCAATCTATGTCAACCAGCGACAGGTACCAGCGTCAAAACTGGAGGCCAAAATGACGTGAATTGTCTTCAGTTGACTTCAGTTGTCGCCGACAGGGACGTAGCTTATCGTAGCTTGTCACGGGTGGACAGAGGTTGACTTTGGTTGTCTTAGGTTGTCGCCTGTGTGGTCGTAGGTTGTCGTAGGTGGATGTCCTACTCGCGACGATTGGGTCGCCAGTTGTCGGTAGCTTGCCTTAGCTTGATGTCGACTAGGTGGTAGGTTGGTGTAGCTTGTCGTAGACATTGTCTTAGGGGGGATCCAGTCGCCGGGTTTTTTCCCTAAAAAATCGCCTAAGTGGGACAGGCTCTTATTAATGTATAGGGAGTGGATGAGAAAGTGGGATAACATAAAACCAGTGTGGAAAAAAGATAAAGACAAAAACTCCAGCACTTTTTTTGTAAACCAGCAGTCTACATAGGACTTGGTGGACCGAAGGGCCTGCTTCCATGCTGTATCTCTAAACTGAACTAGACCACGTACAACTGACAAGACATTATCCATCTTGTGGTTATGCTATTCAGAAGTAATAACCAAATATCTGAAATACTGCATCAAAACATCAGTGATGTGCTCTCTGACCATACGAGCGGGTGCCAGCACCTCATCACAGCTTCTCAGATGCCGATTAGGACATGGTGCTCTCAGATGCCTATTAGGAAAACATAGCAACCCAACAAACTTACCTTTGTGCACTGATTCTACTGGGATGGCAGGCTGCTCCAAAATGAAAAGCAAGTGAGTGCTACCCACAGAATGACATTGCTTTAGCTCATCCTGTGATGATGACTGCAAATGAGTTAAATGTTAGTTGACTTAAATAATTCACAGTTCGCTTAGGGAGCTGCACAATCTGGTGAAACAAGTAATGCCACATGGTAAAATTTGTAAAACCTTGTTCTGTTTAGTTTAGAGATAGAGCATGGAAACATGCCCTTCGACCCACAGTGTCCACGCCACCCATCGATCATCTGTTCACACTAGTTCTCTGTTATCCCACTTTCTCATCCACTCCCTACACACTAGGGACAATTTTACATAAGCCAATTAACCTACAAATCCGTACATCTTTGGGATATGGGAGGAAACTGGATCATGCAGTCACAGGGAGAACATGCAAACTCCACAAAGCATCTGAGGTCAGGATTGAACTCAGCTCTACCACCTGCACTACTGTGCTGGCCTAAAGTAAGAACCTAAAATTATCTGTTGGTAGACACAGAAGGTGGCACAGTGACACAGATGTTAGAGTTGCTGCCTTACAGAACCAGAGACCTGGGTCTCTAGTCTGTGTCTGTGCTAGTCACTAGTCTGTGCGGCGTTTGCATGTACTTCCTCTGACTTGTGAGATTTCTCCGGGTGCTCCAGTTTCCTCGCACATTCCAAAGACGGCAGGTTTGCAGGTTAATTGATTCTGCAAATTGCCCCTCTAGTGTGTAGAATAGAATTAGCGTACAGGTGATCGCTGGCCGTCGTGGACTCGGTTGGCCAAAGGGCCTTGTTCTATGTTGCATCTCTAAATGAAACACTCCAGTTAGCATTGTGAATGTACTTCCTCGGTTCTTCAGTGCTTTGACTCAACAATGATGAAAGATATATTTCCAAATCAGGATATTTTGGATTTGAAGGAAACCTTGTACATGGCGGAGTTCGCAGATTAGTAAAGACAAATGTAGGTCCCTTACAGTCAGAGACAGGTGACTTTATAACGGGAAACAGGGAAATGGCAGACCATTTAAACGAGTACTTTGGTTCTGTCACACTAAGGAAGACACAAACAATCTCCCAGAAAAACTAGGGGACCGAGGATCCAATCAGAGGAAGGAACTGCAGGAAATCCACATCAGTCAGGAAATTGTGTTAGGTAAACTGTTGGGATTGAAGGCAGATAAATCCCCAGGGCCTGGTGGTCTTCATCCCAGAGTACTCAAGGAGGTGGCCCTAGAAATTGTGGATACATTGGTGATCATTTTCCAATGTTCTATAAACTCTGGATCAATTCCTGTGGACTGGAGGGTAGCTAATGTAATCCTTTTTAAGAAAAGAGGGAGAGAGAAAACGGGGAATTATAGACCAGTTAGCCGTACATCGGTAGTGGGGAAGATGCTTGAGTGGATTATTAAAGATGTAATAGCGCGTTTGGAAAGCAGTGACAGTATCGGTCAAAGTCAACATGAATTTGTGAAGGGGAAATCATGCTTGACTAATCTTCTGGAATTTTTTGAGGATGTAACAAGTAAAATGGATATGGGAGAGCCAGTGGATGTAGTGTATCTAGACTTTCAGAAAGCCTGACTAGTACTAGTGGGGTGCCGCAAGGCTCAGTGCTGGGACCCCAGTTATTTACAATATATATTAACGATTTAGATGAGGAAATTAAATGTAATATCTCCAAGTGTGCGGATGACACAAAGCTGGGTGGCAGTGTGAGCTGCGAGGAGGATGCTAGGAGGCTTCAGGGTGACTTGGATAGGTTGGATGAGTAGGCAGGTGCATAGCAGATGCAGTTTCATGTGGATAAATGTGAGGTTATCCACTTTGGTGGCAAGAACAGGAAGGCAGATTATTATCTGAATGGTGTCAGATTAGGAAAAGGGGAGGTGCAACAAGACCTGGGAGTCCTTGTACATCAGTCACTGGAAGTAAGCATGCAGGTACAGCAGGCAGTGAAGAAAGCTAATGGCATGTTGGCCTTCATTGCGAGAGGATTTGAGTTTAGGAGCAAGGAGATCTTACTGCAGTTGTACATGGCCCTGGTGAGACCGCATCTGGAGTATTGTATGCAGTTTTGGTCTCCTACTTTGAGGAAGGACATTATTGCTATTGAGGGAGTGCAGCGTACGTTCATCAGGTTAATTCCCGGGATGGCTAACTAACATATGATGGGGAAAAAAGGGTCACCTGGGCTTGTATTCACTGGAATTTAGAAGGATGAGAGAGGATCTTTAGGACTGAGATGAAAAAAAACTTTTTCACCTAGAGAGTGTAAACCTGTGGAAATCTCTGCCACAGAAGGCAGTGGAGGCCAATTCACTGGGTGTTTTCAAGAGAGTTAGATTTAGCTCTCAGGGCTAAAGGAATCAAGGGAAATGGGGAAAAAGCAGGAACGGGGTACTGATTTTGGATGATCAGCCATGATCATATTTAATGGGGGTGCTGGCTCGAAGGGCTGAATGGCCTACTCCTGCACCATTTGTGCAGGACAGTCTCGGAAAGTCATGGAATGCCAACCCAACATTTGGAAACTAGTCACAATTTTTTAGAATTTAATATCTGACAGAAAAATAATAATAGCATAATAATCTTCTTAGAAGGAATCCTTTGTCTGCATTTTATCTACTTTTCATGCACTAAAGAATTGTGATGCTTAGTGCCAATGCAGAAATCTGTGGACTTGGACAAAAATACGTCAGAACCTGCACCATGGCAGTTTGCAGCCAGAATCCCGTGTTACAATGGGGTGCAAATGTTATTGAGGGCAATGTCAACCTTAAAGGGACTTCCCTGTGGCAACCATGGAACAATTATTTTTTGAAATGCTGCCATGGAGATGATGGAAATTGCAGTGGAAGTGGGACACCATGATCTGGGCAGCCCACACATGATGACCTTCCGCATCTGTGAGCTGTGGGATGGTCAAGGGATCAGAAAATGCAGCAACTTTTTACTGAACAAGACATTGGTGAAGCC
This sequence comes from Rhinoraja longicauda, assembly GCF_053455715.1. Taxonomy (NCBI): domain Eukaryota; kingdom Metazoa; phylum Chordata; class Chondrichthyes; order Rajiformes; family Arhynchobatidae; genus Rhinoraja; species Rhinoraja longicauda. The sequence continues at coordinate 2,972,171 of NC_135982.1, read as the reverse complement.
GCATTTGGAGTATTGGTGCATCATTGGTGATCATTTTCCAATGTTCTATAGATTCAGGATCAGTTCCTGTGGATTGGAGGGCAGAGAGAAAACTGAATTACAGATCAGTTAGCCTGACATCGGTGGTGGGGAAGATGTTGGAGTCAATTATTAAAGACTCCAATTATTAAAGCCTTCAATTATTAAAGACTCCAATTATTAAAGGCTTTCTGAAAGTCCAGATACACTACATCCACTGGCTCTCCCTCGTCCATTTTACTTGTTACATCCATGCTGGATAGCAGTAAAAGGATTGGTCCAAGTCAGCATGGATTTATGAAGGGGAAATCCTGCTTGACTAATCTTCTGGAATTTTTTGAGGATGTAACAAGTAAAATGGATGAGGGAGAGCCAGTGGATGTAGTGAATCTGGACTTTCAGAAAGCCTTTGACAAGGTCACACACACAGGAGATTGGTGGGCAAAATTAGAGCACATGGTATTGGGGGTAGGGTATTGACATGGATAGAGAATTGGTTGGCAGACAGGAAGCAAAGAATAAACGGGTCCCTTTCAGAATGGCAGTCAGTGGCGAGTGCCGCAAGGCTCGGTGCTGGGGCCACAATTATTTACAATATATATTAATGATTTGGATGATGGAATTAGAAGTAACACTAGCAAGTTTGCAGATGACACAAAGTTGGGTGGCAGTGTGAACTGCGAAGAGGATGTTAGGAGGTTGCAGGGTGACTTGGATAGGTTGAGTGAGTGGGCAGATGCATGGCAGATGAAGTATAATGTAGATAAATGTGAGGTTATCCACTTTGGCAGCAAAAACAAGGAAGTAGACTATTATCTCAATGGTGTCAGATTAGGTTATGGGGAAGTGCAGTGAGACCTGGGTGTCCTTGTACAACAGTCACTGAAAGTAAGCGTGCAGGTACAGCAGGCTGTGAAGAAAGCTAATGGCATGTTGGCCTTCATAAGGAGAGGATTTGAGTATAAGAGTAAAGAGATCCTTCTTCAGTTGTATTGGGGCCTGGTGAGACCACATCTGGATTATTGTGTGCAGTTTTGGTCTCCTAATTGGAGGAAGGACGTCCTTGTTATTGAGGCAGTGTTAAGGGCCTGTCCCACTTTAGGCGATTTTAAGGCGACTGCTGGCGACTAGGCTGTCGCCGACAGTTTGCCGGGTGTCGCGGGCATGATCGTGAGGAGTCTTCCAAGAATCGTATTGGATCTCAGCGCGTCGCTGAGTGAAATTTCTCGGCGACAGCTGGCTTGTCGCCAGGCATCGTAGCTTATTGCGTGCGCTGTCGCCTGCTGTCCCCAGGTTTGCTAGGTTCTCTTAGATGCATTTAGAAGCACATTATATTAAAATAAGTAAAGTCATTTCAAAATACCCTAAAATGCTTGTGTTTAACCAATATATTTACCGTCAGGCCATTTGACAGGTAGATTGGAGGCGACAGTTTGACGGTCAGGTAAGGTGGGAATTTTCGCGATGTTTATGGCCATTTAAAGTGGGCTCCCAACCCAGATATGCAACCCAGAAACCAGATATGCATCTCCCGTACATTTTCAAAGAATGCCCACACACTTTTCACAAAAAAACAACTTAACCACTTTTTTTTTTAAAAAATTTAATACAGCTATTAGTAAACTGGAAGTAAATCCAGTTTATGCCTTGTTACAGCTTGGTTTTTAAGTAACCCATACAAGATGTTATAGTTCAAAACTCTCAAGTGCTTACCGACTTGTCAGTGATTTCAGCGAAAATTAGGACACCAAAGAAGCATTGATAGCGTGGGAATTTTGCGATGTTTCCGACGACGGTGTAATCTCGACCTGACTCGGCATTGTCGTGGTCATTGTCGTTGGATAAAAGAAAAGTTTGGCGATCTGCTACGACTTTGACAGTCACCAGCAGTCGCCTTAAAATCACCTAAAGTGGGGCAGGCCCTTTAATCCCCGAGATGGTGGGACTATCATATGAGGAAAGATTGGAAAGAATGGGCTTATATTCACTGGAGTCTAGAAGGATGAGAGGGGATCTTATAGAGACGTATAAAATTATAAAAGGACTGGACAAGCTAGACGCAGGAAAAATGTTCCCAATGTTGAGGGAGTCCAGAACCAGGGGCCACAGTCTAAGAATGAAGGGGAGGCCATTTAAAAATGAAGTGAGAAAAAACTTTTTCACCCAGAGAGTTGTGAATTTGTGGAATTCTCTTCCACAGAAGGCAGTGGAGGCCAATTCACTGGATGAATTTAAAAGAGAGCTAGATAGAGCTCTAGGGGCTAGTGGAATCAAGGGATATGGGGAGAAGGCAGCCACAGGTTACTGATTGTGGATGATTAGTCATGATCACAATGAATGGCGGTGCTGGCTTGAAGGGCCAAATGACCTCCTCCTGCACCTATTTTCTATGTTTCTATGAGTACTGTGTTCAGTTTTGGTGACCCTGTTATAAGAAGGATATTGTTAAGCTGGAAAGTATGCAGAGGAGATTTATGAGGATGTTTCCAGGACTTGAGGGCCTGAGCTATAGGGAGAGGTTGGGCAGGCTAGGCCTTTATTCCTTGGAGAGCTAGGGTGATCTTATGGAGTAGAAACAAAGCACTGCAAATGCTGGTTTACAAAAATAAACAGCGATCTTATAGAGGTGTATAAAATCATGAGGGGAATAGACAGGGTGAATGCACAGAGTCTTTTACCCAGTGAAGGGCAGCACAGTGGCACAGCGGTAGAGTTGCTGCCTTAAAGCACCAGAAACCCCGGTTCGAACCTGACTACGGGTTCTTGTCTGTACGGAGTTTGTACGTTCTCCCTGTTTTCTGCATGGGTTTTCTCTAGGACCTTCAGTTTCCTCCCACGTTCCAAAGACATACAGGTTTGTAGGTTAATTGGCCTGGTGTGCAGGACAGCGTTAATGTGCGGGGATCGCTGATCGGCGCGAACTCGGTTGTCCGAAGGGCCTGTTTCTGTGCTGTATCTCTAAACTAAACTAAACTACATGGTAATCAAGAACTAGAGGACATAAGTTTAATGTGAGAGGGGAAAGATTTAAAAGGACCCTGAGGAGCAACTTTTTTACACAGAAGGTGATGGGTATATATGAAACAAACTGCCAGAGGGAGTAGTTGAGGCAGGTACGATCACAACATTTAAAATATGGACAGATACATAGATAGGGAATGTTTAGAGGGATATGGACAAATGTGGGCAGGTGGCACTAGCGTAGATAGAGCATCTTGGTCAACATGGGCGTTGGGCCGATGGGTCTGTATCAGTGCTGTCTCACTCTATGAACAGTTTCCATCATGCTGACCAGTAAAAAGAGAGGCTGCCAGTCACTGCGTGCAAGATATCTGAGCGGCTGTGCAGAACCTGTCACCTGCTTCATTTGGACCAGTTTTTCTGAGAGTGGTCACACCCAAAAGGTCCGGTTAATGCTGGCAAAAGAGGAAATATGCTATGTTCAATAGTTGATGGTGTTAAGTATACAACTACCATGGCGAAATAGCATCCAACTAGAGTGAATCACCCTGGAAGTATCCGGGCTAATTTCCTAGTCGACACTATTTCACCCTGAAATAATTGTCCGCATAATCTCCCTCAAGTAGAATAATTTATACGCCGGATTGGTGGATGAAAAATGCGCGCTAATGGATTCAATTTCAAGGCTATGGTGTCATAAAGTGTTCTTAAACTTTAACACAAAATGCATGGATGCAGACCCTGAAGGCCTATATTTGGTATCAAACAATGTGTCACAGTTGTGAGACTCCCCATATATTTTGTTACACGGGCACTAATAGTACATAATGCCTTTTAATACTTCAGAAAGAATTGCCATATACATGTGTTCCTGATAAGTGCATAAAAATTGATGGAAAGTGGATTACACACTTGAAACAGAGCTAACTTTACAGGCAGATTAACCACAATGACTAGTATGGGCACATAACTGTTTCATTGTTCACAAGCATGACTTTGCCTCAGCCCCAATTTCATGGGAGGAGCCAAATTTCTTCAAACTTCAGTCCAGCCCACAACATTGAAAAACAATCATTCTTCGAAGATAGACAATTTCAGAGCTGGGAATTAAGAAACATTTATCCATGCCAGTGTAAGAATTCACAGTTCAGTAACACAATCACCAACTGCAAAGTAAAATTTCCTGTGCTGTATCTCAACATCTGGTTTCAACATGACCTCCGCGTAGCATCTATTTTAAAAATAGAATCCAAATGATAAAATCAGCCATTCTGGCTGCACAGTGAGAGCACAACTCCTGTGAACAGAGTAAGTCTGCTAGGATGCTGAGGTCAGCAGAGAGAGGTGCCATAATTGAAGGCCCAAAATATGTAGGATGGGAGTTGCCTTGTGGCTTTTCTCAATCCACTCCTGTGGTTTCAGCTGAGATTTTTTTACAGAAACCCTGTCCAGACTGGTAAATTAAGTTTCCACAACGTTATATTAATGGAACAAGAAATTCAGCTCATCCTAGGTACCTTTCTAAAGTTGTTCTAACTCACTGCACCATCCAGTGCCTGATTAAATAAATCAGCATTAGAGAGGGTCACTGAACCAACCTTTCTCCTTTGGAAATGCCAATGGGAACTTCAAGAACATACAAGCATTTTTATTCCTCTACAGTAAACACTATTGATTGAATCTGTATTTGGTTCTCTACTGTAAGGAGTTTGTACGTCCTCCCCGTGACCTGCGTGGGTTTACTCCGAGATCTTCGGTTTCCTCCCACACTCCAAAGACGTACAGGTATGTAGGTTAATTGGCTGGGTAAATGTAAAAATTGTCCCTAGTGGGTGTAGGATAGTGTTAATGTACGGGGATCACTGGGCGGCATGGACTCGGAGGGCCGAAAAGGCCTGTTTCCGGCTGTATGTATATGATATGATGATGATATGATATACTCTCCCCTTTTCTTCTAAGGTACAGACTCCTCACATGAGTCTAAGTCCACCGGTGGAATAATTCTTTGGTATCTTTAATAATTCTTTGGTATCTTTATCTTTTATTGTTCCTGTCATATAATATTGCAGCTATAAGAAATGCTGGCATCTTTGTCTGTAATCTATGTATTGTGGTTTAGACCTGGTTTAGGGTATTGTTTCCCACCCACTGACCCAACCGATCCACTTTTCACTGAAGAAGCGACTGAAGAAGGGTCTCGACCCGAAACGTCACCTATTCCTTCTCTCCAGAGATGTTGCCTGTCCCGCTGAGTTACTCCAGCTTTTTGTGTCTATCTTTGGTTTAAACCAGCATCTGCAGTTCCTTCTTACACTTTTCACTGTACCTCGTGCTCATGGCAATAGTAAACCTAAACCTAAACTTCTGAAAAGCCCAGCAGAATTTTTCCATTCCCCAGCCTTGAAGCAATGCTGCATCCAAAATGCCAGCTTGCAGCAGATCTGATCATTTGGCAGTGATTGGTGGGAGAATCCTTCAGTCCACTTCAAATGATCTGATCATTTGGCAGTGTCTATTCTGGAGAATCCTTGTCCACATAGATAGTTAATTAACCATTGATAGTTAATTAACCCACTGCATATTCAAGACTCCCGAGAGTTGGGACCGATTGTTATTTTACCTCAATTAGTGCAATGTGCTAAAGAAACTATTTATTTTTTATAAAATGACCCTTTGGAATTGATCATGAGAACAAGACAGCAGCTAAAATTCAGCCAATACCATAAAGGTTCTCTTTTGATTTCATAATCAATTCTCAAGGTAAAGTTTGACCTTCTTCCCTTTCAGAAAGTTTGGTTGAAGTGCTGGACAAGAATGAAACAAAGGTTGTTTGTTATAATGTAACAGTCTGGCAGTCAGCAGAATGAGAGCATATGTACTGCCGGAATCACATTCAACAATGCTTGTACTCTGAGCCCTGTCTCTGAGCTCCATGTGGAATTAACCAAGACAGTTTGAATGAATTAGCTGTTACATGACAGAAACTACACTAGGTGCCAAAGAATATAGTCCCCGATTTTCTCCAAAGGTCACCAGAAAGCTGTGGAAAATTGAAGTGAAACATTGGTTTCTCTCCTGGGTACGGGTGAAACAGAGAGGGCTATGTATAGTATTGGTCTGTCAACTTAAACCAGCTTTTATGCATTACTGCAAACAGAAAGACCATCTATCTATCCAGCCAGTCAGACTCATCCAGTTAGTCCTCCATGGTGATTTAGTTTTGTCAGTACTTGCTGTGGCAGTTGTGGAGGTCCTTCAGATCCTGTCTCAAACGTACCTATGTCAAAGTAAGTGTTAGACACTTATCCACGAGATCATTCGGGAGACTACTGAGATTTAATGCTGCGTCTCTGCATCCCATCTCCAATTAAGAATAGCCTTTAGTCCAATGTGACACATGGTATGCAATTACTTGCAAAACTATCATTACTAATCAGTTAAGACTTCCATTCCCAAAAATCTTAAATCATTGCAATTAATAGGACTTTCCAAAGCAATTTTCCGTGAGTAAAATCTGTTATGCTCTACTTAATTTCCTTCTTCCAGTAAGTCCAATATATCATTTTTGTCCCTTTAAAGATATTCTGGAATCATCACATCCACTCTCGATGTCATAGAATCAAACCGTGTGCTTTGGGTAAGTCAAACACACTAGTAGCAGTTGTACGGAGAACACAGAAAATAATTGTTGCAACCTTTACATTGTGTAATCTCTGTATTGATATATATATATATTTTAAAAACAGACAACAAACTTTGAGATTTATAATCTGCCTTTCCCATTTGAATAGGACTGGGGAAAGTCTATTCACGTTTACTGGACGACTTGATGTCCTGTTTGTGTCTTTGGTGCCCAGCTCTGTTCTCCAGGCTGACCATAAATTTGTCACCAAGTTTGAATGGAATTACCTGCATTGACAAGTGATTCAAGGACTGTCCATTGGTGCAGAGCACGAACACTTTCAACAATAGTTATTCCCTTTCTCGTTGAGAAGTGGACTTATCGCTATGACTGAGACATATATTTACTCCTCCACGCATTTACACAGTGCTCTCTCCCAATATGTAATTACATATTTGATACACTGTCAAGAATTTTAATGCTATCGATTCATTCCATAAATCCATCTGCCAACTTGTTGGATCGATACTTTTAAGAAGGCACTTGATTATCCACTATGAGTAATCAACTGTACATTTAATTAATTACCAGCTCTTTACTTTTATCATGCAAAATAAGGTTTTTTGGGGAGATTAAATAAATCCACTCCATTTAATGAACACACGCTCTGTGTGTGTCACATAAGGCAATGAAGTGAAGAGAATAATTTAATTTTTTCATTAAATAGAATTACAGCTGGTTACTTGAGACTACTGCACACTTAATTGAAAGGAAACTATTTTGTCTTAATTTACTTCCGTAGTTATGAATTACAGTCAGCCTGGCAGAAACATATTGAGAAAGGATTAAAATGGTTCTGAAACTTCTTTTTTTGATGAAAATAGCTGATTACCAAATGGGACAACAGACAGAGAAAGATTTTGAGGTCCCCTTTCTTGTCTAGATATGGTAGTTCATTCCCCGGAAATATTAGGAAAGGTCTTCCCATCCTGTTCACTGATGTTGTGGCCATCTCCCTTACTAGGCTAACAGCCTCCACACTCCAAGTCAGGCAATAGACCTGTTTGAAGTCAATTCCATTGACATCAATTGGAACCTGATGGTCATTTTGTACAAACTCTTAGCTTTACCATTAACAGTCTCACCTCAGATGCAGAAACCTGCGGATTCAAGTGGCACTCCAAGCATGAGCTGAATGTGTACATTTTTGAGGAATTCTCCACAATCATTTCAGGTGGAGTATTTCAGAAGAGATATTGTCAGGCTTCTAGCCACTCTCTCATGTGAGAAGTTCCCGTTTTAGTAAAAGAACAAGGCAATTCTCCCTGATATCCTGGTCAATAATTATCGCAGGCAATATCATTAAAATAGTTGAACTACTCACTATTGCTTTTCTATTATGTGTGGGAGATTGCCTCTATAATTTAATTAGACTATAAAGTTCTTTGTAATGTCTTGAGGTTGTGTAGGGGGTATAACAGTCCAACTCTTTGTACTGTGCGAAATGCGCGCTGTATATACCTGCTCAGTATCAACTGTTGGTCCAGATTAAGCATTGGCTTGGGACAAGGAGTGCTCTCCCTACCTCCTCAAATCTAGGATGGTCTCTTTCCCCCACCCTAGGGGTAAGATCACCCACACACTCCTACACCACACTCGTCCCAAACCTAACAGGCGTTCATGCATGATTTCCATCATCAACCCACTCACAGTGGAATTAGTGAAGCTCAGATAATCAATGGATGGGAACCATCATCAAAACTGTTGGACAAAATCCAGAAATCTGCCAACTAGGGGCTGATACCTTGAAGTTGGAAGAGTGGGACACTGACTACTGCTGCTGCCTTTGTTGTCATTGGATACATAGTATAACTTGGCATATTTAAGGTATGCAGCATAAATTAAAAATGTTAACAAAAACTTTGGAAATTATTTTAATGATGACAGGCCAGTCAAATGAGAAGCCTCTCAATCCATTTTCAACACATTGTGGTCATTGCTTCCACAGAACCATGGAAGTAATGAGTCATCTAGAGGAGGAGTCTGTTTAAATACTTCCTGAAATTCACAAATGGTTGAACAAAATTCCAAAGTACTCACTCATTGTCCCATTTTTCCAGCCCAGGTGCGTTTTGCCTGTAAACATTCTTTACATTCCCAACCTGCACCAGCAGCAGAAGACCAACAATTGCCATGTAGACAGTGAATTGTTCCTTTCTGAGTCTGTTTCTAAATGCGTATCTTTTCAGTCTGAAGAAAAGTCTCGATCCGAAACGTCACCCATTCCTTCTCTCCGGAGATGCTGCCTGTCCCACTGAGTTACTCCAGCATTTTGTGCCTACCTTCGATTTAAACCAGCATCTGCAGTTCTTTCCTACACATCTTTTCAGTTCCTTTTTGAACCAGTTGATCATGTCAGCAGCAATTAATATTGGCTGGGGGTTCTGGAAAGGATGGTATTAAGTAGACTGATAAAATGGAGATGCATGAAACTTCACAAGAAAATTAAATGAACCTTATTAATGCCACATGTAGTTGTGCACTCGCTCACAGCCAGCACTGCGGGTGACCTTTAAGATTCAGTCGCAAATAACAACGGTTGTTTCTCTTTTTCAGGTCTGGTGATTCCTGTATTTGCTGCTCCAGGGAAGTTAGGTAGTTCTGCCCTTTAATTCACATGAACCTATGTTGTGGTTTCCTTTGCCAGTAATATGATAACATGATATTGTTGCAATAAATAAAAGCAATGCTGCAGGTTCACCTCTCTTGCATATTTACTGTGGGGCATGGTGGCTCCAAGTGCAAAGTAGGTGACCAAGAATTAACATGCATTTTTAAAGGATGCACGTTTTTTGTTCTACTGACAACAATGAAACATGAGAAAGGGATAGGAGAGAAGAGAGGATTAACTGAGCTAGGATGAAGAAGGGATAGTGACAGAAGGACAATAGTGTGGTAATAAACTGAGGACATGATAAAGACCTGGTAAATAGCTGACATCAAACTAATTGAGATGGAATTCAAATCTGCTTCTTCACTCCTTTTAGTAAATATTTATGACATGTGACCTTCACTGGAAAGACCAGCAATAATTGCTCAATCTTATTGTCCAGGAAGAATTTATTCAGTTGTTACAGATTGGTGAAGGGTGCTGTCGGGTTTGGAGTTTCAGGATCCACAACCAACAATGATAATATGTTTCCAAATCAAAGGGGTTCAGATATATGTAGCTCGTCCCATGCTGTGTGGTTGATTTCACTTGTCTTGGGAATGACTGTAAATGGCATTAAATTGTGCCTTGTCAGTGGTCCCCATATACGAAGAGCAAATTTCACCACCAGAAATGGTAGGTGAGCTTCAGCTGTTTAATCCCAAAATTGCAATCTATGCGTGATAATGTCTGTACTACACTAAAGTTTGTTATAAGGGCTCTATAACTGAAGCAAGCAGGCCTTTCAGTTGTGTTTTGTTTGCCCTATTTAAAAATTACAATAAAAATAGTATTGGCATTAACTGCAGTGAAATTTCCCTTTGTATTTTGAGGCTTTTACTGTTTAACATGAATTTGCCATTAACATGAAAACATCTGCCTTTTGTGTCCCCCCACCACTAGGACTTTCTTTTAATTTTCCTCCTCCTTTCTTGAAAGTGGGTCTCTGTGGCGGTAGATCAAATGGAGGTGCATGAAACTTCACAAGAAAACTAAATGCACCATATTGTAGAATGAATGTTCCTTTGTGATGTGCAATCCCGAAAATCACCCTATTTGACTGCTGAGAGCACAGCATTCACCAATCCCTGAACTTGTAATGCTGTTCAATGGTGTTTACCAGTGGGGAATGAGACTGATAGAATTAATGACATTTGCCTCCTCTCCTCGGTCTGCAGTCTGTCCATTGAGCCAAATTGTGCCTCAATATTAACAGTTTTTTTGCAAAGTAACAAAAAATGGGTATTAAAAGGTTAGGCCTGAGACATAATGAGAATAAATGACAAGGTGTGCGCTTGCACGACATCTGATCAATGTGCTGGCAAAGGGAGAATGTTGAAGATGTAATGCAGTGAGAGGCCGAGGTGAATCCCTGTGGCTCCAGTGACAGACTGAAAGTGCATTGGTCATGACTTGTGCATATCTCCATCCATCCCAATCTGAATAGGGAGGTGACAGGCAAACAAAGCCTGCCTTTTCTGTTGATACTCACCGGATTGAAGAGCAAAAGGCCTGCATGTCGTCCAGTACAATACAAGAGACTGAGCGATGTTTAACTCAAACAGCAGGGTCCACAACTGAATGCTTCTTAATGAACTGAGCAAAAGAAACTATATGCTGAACACAATGCCAAAGTGGCCTGTATTTTCCAGTCTGATTCGTATAGAGAATGACAGGCAGGATTGTGAAACAGCTTGCTGCATAGCAGACCCTATCATTAGTGGCTTGTAAGTTCCACTGTGCAAGAGGAAAGGTAGTTTCATGTTTTTTTGCACCTTTATTACGTTCTTTATGGAACTTTGTAAAGATGATTTATTCACAAAATGCTGGAGTAACTCAGCAGGTCAGGCAGCATCTCGGGAGAGAAGGAATGGGTGACGTTTCGGGTCGAGACCCTTCTTCAGACTGATGTCGGGGGTGGGACAAAGGAAGGATATAGGTGGAGACAGGAAGATAGAGGGAGATCTGGGAAGGAGGAGGGGAAGGGAGGGACAGAGGAGCTATCTGAAGTTGGAGAAGTCAACGTTCATACCACCGGGCCGCAAACTGCCCAGGCGAAATATGAGGTGCTGCTCCTCCAATTTCCGGCGGGCCTCACTATGGCACTGGAGGAGGCCCATGACAGAGAGGTCAGACTGGGAATGGGAGGGGGAGTTGAAGTGCTGGGCCACCGGGAGATCAGTGGCGTTAATGCGGACCGAGCGCAGGTGTTCAGCGAAGCGATCGCCGAGCCTGCGCTTGGTTTCGCCGATATAGATGAGTTGACATCTAGAGCAGCGGATGCAATAGATGAGGTTGGAGGAGGTGCAGGTGAACCTCTGTCTCACCTGGAAAGAATGTTTGGGTCCTTTGATGGAGTTGAGGGGGGAGGTAAAGGGACAGGTGTTGCATCTCGTGCGGTTGCAAGGGAAAGTGCCCGGGGTTAGGGTGGTTTGGGTAGGAAGGGACGAGTGGACCAGGGAGTTGCGGAGGGAACGGTCTCTGCGGAATGCAGAGAGGGGAGGGGATGGGAAGATATGGCCAGTGGTGGGGTCCTGTTGTAGGTGACGGAAATGTTGGTGATGGTGGTGAGACTGACCTAATAAATTTAAAATAATGAATGAATGAATACGTTTATTGCCCGTGTATGCAGATACAAGGAATGTGCCTTGGTGCTCCGCTCACAAATGACAACACAAACATACAATTAAGAATAAAGCATAAACACATCAAAAAAATTAGGATACACCATTACGGTCTAAACATGTGGGTGAAAATAAACCGGAGCAAAAAAGAGACTACAGACTTTGGTTATTGAGTAGAACTATCACTCGTGGAAAAAAGCTGTTTTTATGTCTGGCTGTGGCTGCTTTGACAGTCCGGAGTCGCCTTCCAGAGGGAAGTGTTTCGAAGAGTTTGTGGCCAGGGTGAGAGGGGTCAGAGATGATCTTGCCCGCTCGCTTCCTGGCCCTTGCAGTGTGCAGTTCGCCAATGGGGGGAAGGTTGCAGCCAACAACCTTCTCAGCTGTGCAAATGATACGTTGCAGCCTCCGGATGTCGTGCTTGGTGGCTGAGCCAAACCAGACCATGATGGAGAAGGTGAGGACGGACTCAATGATAGCAGTATAGAATTGGACCATCATTGCCTGTGGCAGATTGTGTTTCTTCAGTTGCCACAGGAAGTGCATCTGTTGGGCCTTTTTGACTGTGGAGTCGATGGTGGCCCCCCATTTAAGGTCCCTGGAGATGATGGTTCCAAGGAACTTAAATGACTCCACAGATGTGACTATGGTGTTGTTGATGGTGAGTGGGGGAGGGGAGGGGGATCTCTTCGAAAGTCTACAATTAGTTCCACTGTCTTGACAGCATTGAGCTCCAGGTTGTTGCGATGGCACCAGGACGCCAGCTGTGTCACTTCCCCTCTGTAGGCAGATTCCTCCCCATCCTGGATCAGTCCAATCAGGGTAGTGTCATCCGTAAATTTGAGGAGCTTGACAGAGGAGTCTGTGGAGGTGCAGTCGTTGGTGTAGAGAGAGTAAAGGAGAGGGGAGAGTACGCAGCCTTGCGGTGCTCCTATGCTGAGGGTCTGAGGGTCCGAGATGTGCTTTCACAGCCTCACATGCTGCTTCCTGTCCGTCAGGAATGTATAAATGCATTCCTCTCTCGAACCAATGGTAAGTACATAGCTTACTGTGGTGCAGATCAGGCAAATCTCATTTCTGATCCTTGGTCTGTGTAGAATGAACATATTTGAACAAAGGCAGCTGCTCACCTTACACATTGCTTGATTTTCTCTTCCATTGCTGCCAATGCTGTCACCCAAGGTGTCTTTGGAACCCAATGGTTCAAAGATTCTTTATTCTTACAGCGAAAAACCTTTTTTTGCATACAGTTCAATAGAGTATTTAGAACATATCTAAGAACAATCCCCGATTAGTACATAGTGTATAGAAATGTTCCACTGAGACCGCATGTAGGAGTCGCTAGGTTTTGGCAGCAAAGTCCAGTCACTCAGTGGTCTGGAGCGGCACCTGATCCAGCCGAGCCCCAGGCTGCTGCAGGGCTTCCAGCCATCACCTCCATCCGGATTATCCAGTCAACCGTCCTCCCTCTCAACCCCCCTGGTCACCTTCAGCTTTTGTGCCCCCGGTGGGGGGCCTCCCACAGCACACTTTGATAGGTGCAGAAGGTAAAACCCCTGTTCACTCTTACCGGCCCTTGCTCTCATGTCCACTGTCGCCGGCTCCCTCCATCCTCCTCTCCGGCCCTCGGGGGAACAGCAGGGTCAGGCTTGGCGGCTGCCCTTTACAGGCCACAGCCAGCCACTCCTGCCTTCCGACTGCGCGGCCCAAGATAAATCTCATTGCACAAAGTCTTTCCTCGGGAGGTAGTTCCTGTGCAAAGTTTCCTCGGGAGAGAGCCAGGTAGTGAGAGTCAGAAAGCAATCTGACATTGGAAGCCATCACCTCAGAGCCACGCCACTCCAGCTTTCATCTAACACAATATTACAATCTTCTTTCATTCTCAGGCACTCCCTCTGGATTAAGGATGACTTGTTTCCATGCCAGATGTGTGTTATGAGGTGACTGACGAGGCCAACTGCAGATTCCTCTACAGACAGGACAGGAGGTGATTGATATAAGTGCTGAGTAGCAACCTGTTATTTCTCTTTCAAGGCACCTTCTTTAATTTAGTAAAAATAAAATCACCAAATCTCTCATTGGTCATAACTTAAGTGTCCTACTGGCGGTGTATATAATGGACTTGCTTGTATCACTGTTTTGACCTGCACTTTCAATATCTTCAACTAAACTTTTAAAAGGCTAAGAATTCAGTTTCAGTTTCATCCCTCACATTTGTGCAAAGCATCAATCTAGATGACGTTCTAGGTTCAAAAAGCAAACGTTACCTTTAGAGAAGCACATTAGACCAACCAGTGTTGCTCACTACCCCCAATGCCAGTCTCTGTCACTCTTTCAGACCATCCACACACTGCCAACCTGTGGGCCTCATTGCCCCTGAATATCAAACCAATCTTTCTACAATTAAAACTGGTATCAACAGTTGCTCTACTATTTTCGTTTAACCTCACATATTTGATATCAAAATTGAGAACGTCCAATTTCATTTCAGTTTCAGCTTCAAACCATTCAAGTGATTCTATCCCATCTTGTTTTCATTGTGCATATTTTGCTGTATTATGTTCTCAAATATAATGCACTCCATTTACTTTCCTGGAGCCAGCTGGCTGTGAGTGATTACCAAACTGGCTCAACATTTTAAATTGAAACCAACAAATACAATCAATGCATGCTAGTTCATCAATCTGCCTAGTCCCTGCTTACCTGTGAGCATTGTGCGGTACACTGCCAGCTTGACCCGTGTAAAGCTTGGGAAGGTTACAATCATGGGTGGCCCATTCATAGCACCAGATTTATTCCTGAATAGATATTGCTCATCTCACCCCGTGAGTACTGACATGCCTTGGCCCTTGATAATTTGGTATAAATCAAACTTCATTCATTCACGAAGTGTAATTGGCACCAAACTAAAACTAATTAACAAGCAGTTTGGCCAATTTTCAGTCACCAATATATTGGTGAATTGAACTCGTTGATATATTGAAATATATCTTGGCTGCAAAGTTTAAGTGCCTTATGAATTGCCATTGGCTCATGCAAGCTAGACCAATTTCACTAGCCAATAATTGTCATTGGGAATGGCAGGCTGGACGAGTTCACTTGCCTAGTACATTATCATTGATACTGACAAGCTTGGCAACTCTTCTACTGAGAAGCTTGGCAAGTCTCATTGACCAGTATATTATCATTGTTACTGACAGGCTTGCCTGCCACAGTGATCAGTATATTGTCATTGATACTGGCAGGCATGGCAAATTTCATTTATCAGTTTGTTGACATTAGCATTGACATTTCTATGAGTCTGATTCACTAAAATATTCAAAGGATCTTTGAACGCATTTTGTGTTTCACACATTTTGAATTTGCTTTCGCAAAAATGTGACCTTTATTCCAATGTCTTGCACCTCGAAAAATAAGAAGAAAACTTTATATTAAAATGCTTATGACAATTGGCTTTGTCTTTGTTCTTGGAGAATCTCAAAGCTGAACCATGTAGCCTCCATATCTTTACAGTGAAAGTTTAAAATATACGATCCTTTAACTGGAAGAGGCTGGAGCGCAGGTCACTGAGGTATACCTTGCAGCATCTTAACCCAATATTACATGCATGGAAAACCTGCTTGGTTCAAGTTTGCGCATCAAATCAGATAGCCTGTGGGGTTGGATATTTCACATCAAAACCATAGGTTCTCTTTGCTGTGTCAGATTAGTGCATTACAGACAGGGTCAACACTCACCCAAAGTTAAAAATCAGAAGAAAATAAATAGATATGACATGGATTAGAGAGAACGAGTGTCTCGCTCAGGTTCACCTTAGTGTTTGTTTAATTGCTCATAGACTGTGCTTACACTCACAGTCCATGTGTTCTGTGATTCTTTGGCAATGGGATGCACATGTTGCAAACTATGATCTGGCTCAAGAGTTTTGGGGAAAATCAAAGGCAGATGTGTAAGGCTGCACATTGTTTCTGTGAGAAATGGTCCAGCTTCTAAAACAGACTAATGTTACTCATTGAAGAGGACTGATGTAGAAAATGACCGTAGTGAATTCAACCCGTTCAAAGAAACCAGTCTTGATGTATTGGCACATTCTGCTTGTGCTTTACAATAGGCTGCTCATTACAGTTAGGAGTAGCTTGTAAAGAAGAAAGCACCCCCTTTTTGAAACTTCACTGTCTCCTTTTCATCCTCTCCTGAATGTGTAAGTTCATGCTTAGATTGGCTCTATTGCTGACAGACAAATCTGTACACAAATTCTCATGCTTTAATGACCATTTCAGGGCATTTACTTTGGGCCCGATCCTCTATTCATCAATGCATGGTTTCCAATAGCTGTTTTTTCATCTGCATTGTGCAGCCTGTCTGAGGTCAATTATTTTGTCTCTCTGTCCTTACTCCCTGAATCTGATGATCCCGTCTCATAACTTTTGGCCTCTATTGCTCAGGTGAACACTCACCCAATCAGATCACCTTAACATATTCTCACAAATGGATGTTTCAGTGCAATGACGTGTACGTTTGGAATGATCGGAATGGATTTCTGTAGGAAAATAACTGCAGATACTGGTACAAATCGAAGGTATCACAAAATGCTGGAGTAACTCAGCAGGTCAGGCAGCATCTAGGAGGGAGGGAATGGGTGACGTTTCGGGTCATGATCCTTCTTCAGACTGAAGAAGGGTCTCGACCCGAAACGTCACCCATTCCTTCTCTCCTGAGATGCTGCCTGACCCGTTAAGTTACTCCAGCATTTTGTGATACCTTGGGAATGGATTTCTAAGTTTATTTAATAGATTTTGTTGGACGTGTCAATCATTTCATTTATGTTTTCCAATTAAATCAGTGATGCTGAAATGATATAAATAAACGTATCTGGTTTGCCATGAACGCATTTGGCTTAATATGGGCACAAGCATGACTGAAACGTGTTGTTTGTTCACGCTCCCAACAAAATAGGTGGGAGTGGAAGAATGTTTTCTTAACATTTAAAACCCCCATGGCACTTTATAGGACAAAAAAAAGATGACAAGACAGTAAGAAGGACCTTGGACCTGGCGGCTTAATGCATGTTCGTAGGGATAGGACTTGTGTAGCATTTACATTCAGGGAGAAGAGGTGAGGCGGCTTGGAGGTGGAGTTTTAGTGCTTGGGATGTGTACAGCATCAGAAATATTACTACCTGCAGGAAATATTCAAAGCTTTAGTCTCACATTTCTCAAAATGGGCAACATGTGGAAGATAATCTCCAAAATGCCAGTAAAAATATCACAACCTCATGTAAATAAAATCTTAAATTTGACTTTTCAATCATTGCATTGTATGGAACTGAAGAATGCAATCCATAAAACACCAGTGAATATCCTGTAATCCTGTGTATTGTGGCTTATTCTGGGATAGGTAGCAATGTGTTGAGGATACCTGTCAAGTTTGAGGGAAATGATGAAAGGTTTATCCTCTTCTCTTCTTATCTCACGGCCATTTGCTTTTTTTGCATCTCTGGCCTTTGCCCACCCATCTGCAAATCACTCCCTCCTCACTTGTATTCTCCTATCTCTTGCCAAGTTTTCTCCCACCCCAACCTCTATTCCAGTTTTCTCCGCCCACCACAAGGGTCCCGACCCAAAACATTTCATATCCAGTTCTTCAGAGAAGCTGCCGGACCTGTTGAGTTCTTCCAGCATGTGGTGTCTTTTTTTGTAAACCAGCATTTGCGGTTCCTTGTTTCTACATTTTTAAAATATTGCCTGGTCCTAATCCAATCAATTTAAGTGCATAAATCCAACTTAATCACAAATATTGCAATGTACATTGAAATAGATCGAATATAGAATATTCACAGCGTAGGTTGTAGAGCTGTACAGTTACATTTTAAACAGGAAATTAAGGATGAAAATTCAAAGGCACTCTTGAACAGGTAGGCCAGAGTAATAATTCCAACTCCAGCACTTTGTGCCTTTTTTGTAGACAAGGAATACTGATTTCCACTGAGTAGCAAAGAGAGGGCTTCTTAAGGCCCTGACAGTCTACTGCGATAATAGTTGCTAAGTCTAAGCATTCTATTCTCCTTTAATAGAATTACCATCTTAAACTTAACTCATATTAAAGATGTTACTTTTGAGACATTAACCATGTGCTGCATAACTAATTTATAAACATAATAAATTACCCAGTTCATCTCAGATACATTTCAATAACCTTCACTTTTACCATTTAATTTGAAATCATATATTTAATGGATTTCATTCCCGTACAAAAGATAAGCAGATGTTCATACATCTCATAGTGTGAAGTTCCTGTGAGCAACAATATTTTATGTATATTTGAGGCAGATCAAAGTCAGGGAATATCTTTTTTCTCTTAAGGAAAGTGACATTTTGTGGTTTAAGCACCTCGTGTGAGCATTTGACAGGCCCAGGCTAAGTACATCGCACATCAGGTGCTGAGTAAAGTTCCCTTTACTATGTCAATCAAGCACACTCAAAAGAGGTAACCTGTGATTTGGCTTCAAACAATGCAAAGCCCCTATCAAGTGAGGATTAGATTTATTATTGTCACGTGTGCCGAGGTATGGCGAAAAGTTTTTATTTGTGTGCTATCCGATCGAATCAGATAATAGTATATATAATTACAATCAAGTCAAACACAAGCTCAAAGAGTATGAGGGGGGAAGTTTATTGGAGATGTGTGGTGCTGGTCTTTTACACAGAGAGTAGCGGGAGGCCTGGAATGCATTGCCAAGGGTGGTGGTGGAGGCAGATATGATAGTAGCATTTAAGATGCTTTTGGATAGAGACATGGAAGTGCAGGGAATAGATCGATATGGATCATGTTTAGGCAGATGAGATCAGTTTAGCTTGGCATCATGTTCAGTACAAACATTGTGGGACAAAAGCCCTGTTCTTGTGCTGTGCTGATCCATATTCCATGGTGAGAGCAAAGAGATAAATACCAGAGTGCAGAATATAGTTCTCAGCATTGTAGCATAACAGCTCCAGAGGAAAATGTCCAATGTTAGTAAGTTCTCATGATCTGGCCTACTACAGTGGTGACATCTGCAAGCTTGTAGATGGAGTTAGAGACAAATCTGGCCATACAGTCATAAGTATATAGGGAGTATAGTAGGGAATTGAGAATGCATCTTTGCAGGGTACTGGAGTTGAGAATTGTTGTGGAGAAGGTGTTGTCACCTATCCTCATTGGTTGTGGGTTAGCAAATTGAGGATCCAGTGGTAGAGGGAGGTTCTGACACCTACGTTTTGGAGTTAGGAGTTGCCTTTGGATGGGACTATGGTTGCAGGTAGAGCTATAGTTAATATGTTGGTGATCTTGATATCTAGGTGTTCCAGAGATGAGTTTAGGGCCGGTGGATTGTGTCTGCTGTGGACCTGTTACCATGGTAGACAAACTGCAGTGAAGCAAGGCTGTTTGGGAGGCTGGAGTTAATGTGCATCATCACCAGTCTCTCAAAGCACTTCATGCTGGTGAATGTCAGACCCAAGTATTTAAATGCAGAATAATGTGGAAATGTTCTCCCAATGTCAGTTGGATACAGTTTTGGAACGGATATACTCCAATCTGGCACTTACAAAATAATCTTTGAGCCTAGGAGCACTGGAGGAGTGCTGCACTGTAGACAGTTCTGTTTGTCTGTTGAGATATTAAATAAGGTATTTGTCTGCCTAGCTGTAAGAGTTCCCACAACATCTTTTAATGGAGAGCAGGAGAGATGGCTTCAAGTCCAAACTTCCAATCCTATTCCCAGATGCACTGCTTTTCAGACAAGCCATCTGTATTAGTGGCAGTGTTAGCATTTGTATTTGACAAAGCAGCTTGAACGCCCATGAACGAAGAAGATTATAAAGAGTGGGAGGCACTGGTACTGCCCACTTCCCCACTGTCAAAGGGATCTGGAGGAGGCTCTGTCTCAAAAAGGCAACCAATACCAAGCACACTTCACCCTGTCCCTGCTCTCATTTCACTCCTATTATCAGGATGAAGGTGTAGGAATCTGAAAACCGTGACCACCAGTTTCATAGCTTCTTCCTAACAACCAATAGGCTCCAATACTCCACAACAATAACGTCAACTATGAACTTATATGGACAGTCCTTAGTTGCACTAAGTATTTTGGTTTTTTTGACACAGGTATTGTGCTTATTAACTTATTGAATTTTGTCTAGTATATATTATCTATGCGTAGTGTGTTTACAGACCTGTTATGCTGCGCAAGTAGGAATTTCATTGCTCTGTTGTTGGTACATATGACAATTGAACACTCTTGAATGATGCATTGTGCTAACATAGAAACATAGAAAATAGGCGCAGGAGGAGGCCATTTGGCCCTTTGAGCCAGCACCGCCATTCATTGTGATCATGGCTGATCATCTGCAATCAGTAATCTGTGCCTGCCTTCTCCCCATATCCCTTGATTCCACAAGTCCCTAGAGCTCTATCTAACTCTCTTTTAAATTCATCCAGTGAATTGGCCTCCACTGCTTTCTATTGAAGAGAATTCCACAAATTCACAACTCTGGGCGAAAAAGTTTCTTCTCACCTCAGTTTTCCCTTTATTCTTAGACTGTGACCCCTGGTTCTGGACTCCCCCAACATTGGGAACATCTTTCCTACATCTAGCTTTCCTACACCTAGTCCTTTTATAATTTTATACGTCTCTATAACAGGGGCCTCCAAACATTTCAGCATGAGGTCCACATTATATATTTGGCACGTTTTTGCGGGCCGTAGGAATAAATAAACAAGCGTGGGTTTTATAAATTTAATGAACTCAAAAAGGTTTAGACTAGGTTACGTTAGATTAGATTAAGAAAGGTTAAACTAGGTTAGGTTAGATTAGGTTAGTTTACATTAGGTTTATATGGCAACAAATAAATAATGTTCAATTTTTGAAAAGAGCTTGAAATATTGGAATATATATATATATATATATAATTATTTATAAAACAGAAAAAATGCAGTGACCATCACTGGGGGAGATAGAGAGGAGAGAGAGGGGGGATAGTGAGTGGGGGGGAGAGAGAGTGGGGGAGGGAGAGAGAGTGTGTGGGGGAGAGAGTGGGGGGGGAGAGAGAGTGGGTGGAGAAAGGGGGAGAGAGAGTGGGGGGGAGAGAGTCGGGGTTGAGGGAGCAGCGGGTGAGAGTGGGAGCGCGGGGAGGGGGAGGGGGAGGGTGTCAGAGCCAGCGAGATCTGCGCCGCTGCTCCACTCTCTTCCCCGGCCCCGTCTCCCTCTAACGCAGCAAAATAAGAACAAACCCAAGTGTAGTTATTGTTCAGAAGCCCCGCATCCCCGGCATGAGTGGCGGCGGCGAGGAGGGAAGTTTCACTTATGTTTGTTTCTTATTTTGCTGCATTAGAGGGAGTCGTGGCTGGGGAAGAGAGTGGAGCAGCGGCGCAGATCTCGCTGGCACTGGGATAGAGTGTGAGAGAGAGGGAGGGAGAGAGGGAGGGAGCAGGTGGCGGCGCTCCTTCACCGGACCCTCTGACATCCTCCCCCTCCCTGCACTCCCGCTTTCACCCGCTGCTCCCTCGACCCCAACTCTCTCCCCCCCCCCTCCCTCCTTTCTCGCCACCCCCTCTCTCTCTCTCTCACCGGGGTGAGCAGCGGCGGCGAGGAGGGAGGTTTCCTTGGGTTTGTTGTTTGCGAGGGGCTGCTGCGATCTCTCGCCTTGTCCCGGCTCTGGGTTGGTGGTGATCTGTTCTCCGGTGAACCTTCAACGGCAGCTTCTGCCTCCAGTCCCCGCTGCCTAAGAGCTTGCTGCAGGCCGGATAAAATCTCGTGGTAGACCGGATGTGGCCCGCGGGCCATAGTTTGGAGATCCCTGCTCTATAAGATCCCCTCTCATCCTTCTAAACTCCAGTGAATACGCCCAGTCTTTCTAATCTTTCCTCATATGACAGTCCCTCCATCCCAGGGATTAACCTCGTGAACCTATGCTGCACTGCCTCAATAGCAAGGAGGTCCTTCCTCAAATTAGGAGACCAAAACTGCACACAATACACAGGTGGTCTCTATACAACTGCAGAAGGACTTCTTTGCTCCTGTACTCAAATCCTCTCGTTATGAAGGCCAACCTGCCATTAACTTTCTTCACAGCCTGCTGTACCTGCACGCTTACTTTCAGTGACTTGTGTACAAGGACACCAAGGTCTCATTGCACTTCCACTTTACCTAATCTGACACCATTGAGATAATAATCTGCCTCCTTATTTTTGCTGCCAAAGTGGATAACCTCACATTTATCTACATTATGCTGCATCTGCCACGCATCTGCCCAATCACTCAACCTGTCCAAGTCAGCCTGCAACCTCCAAACATCCTCTTCGCAGTTCACACTGCCACCCAGCTTTGTATCATTTGCAAACTTGCTAGTGTTACTTCTAATTCCATCATCCAAATCATTATTGAAATAACGTGGGTTTCGGACACATATTGATCTGTGGTCTATGGCAAAAGAGCAAACAGAGGTCTGAGTGAACAGCTCCTTTAAAGAGCAGTGCAATCATGATCAAAGATACTAGAAGAACAAGATAGACCACTCGACCCTAAAAACCGTAGTACGTCATGGCGCCATTTTAGTAGGCAGAAACTTGCAGAAAAATAACAACAATCTGAATTGATAGATGAGATATAATAATAATAATAATAATAATACATTTTATTTATATAGCGCTTTTCATATACTCAAAGACGCTTTACAGAGATTTTGAGAACATAGGGAAATTAATAAATAGATAAATAAGTAAATAAATAAATGAACAGAGAAAGGAGACAGTAGGTGAGGTGACCTTCAGTGGTTGAAGGCAGTACTGAACAGGTGAGACTTCAGCGATGTTTTGAATGTGGTGAGTGTGGGGGAGTCTCTAACGGTTTGGGGTAGTGAGTTCCATAGGGTGGGAGCAGCGATGGAGAAAGCCCTGTCCCCCCAGGATCTGAGTTTAGTCCGGATGTGGGGGGATAGGAGATTGGCAGCGGCAGAGCGGAGGGTGCAGGTGGGAGTGTGCCTGTGGAGGAGGTCGGTCAGGTAGGATGGGGCCAGGTTATGGAGGGCTTTGTAGGTTATGAGGAGGATTTTGTACTGGATTCTCTGGGGGATGGGGAGCCAGTGGAGTTTATAAAGGACGGGGGTGATATGGTCACGGATCGAGGTGTGTGTGAGTAGACGGGCAGCGGAGTTTTGAATGTATTGAAGTTTATTGATGATTTTTGAGGGTGCGCCATAGAGGAGGCTGTTGCAGTAGTCCAGACGGGAGGTGATGAAGGCGTGGATGAGGGTTTCTGCAGCTGTGGAGGAGAGGGATGGACGGAGACGGGCAATGTTTTTGAGGTGGAAGAAGGCTGTCTTTGTGATGTGTTTGATGTGTTTGTCGAAGGAGAGGGTTTGATCAAGGATGATTCCAAGATTCCGGATGTGAGGTGAGGTGGATACTGGGAGACCATCAATGTTGAGGATGAAGTTTTGGGTGGATTTGGTGAGCATTTTTGGACCAATGATGATGATTTCAGATTTGTTGCAATTGATATATTCTGCATTTTAATGGTATCATCACACATACTGTTCCCCCAAAACACTGATCACACTACAAGAGGCATAGCTAACGGCGGGTTTTGCCTACTAAAATGGCGGACATTACGCTCCTTTGCGTACTACACCAGTATAGGCGATTTCAACGGAGTGGTTCATTTTGTTCCTCTAGTACCTTCAGTCATGATGGACAAATAGCACATTACTGTTTGGTAAGGTACAATAATTTTTGTATTCTCTTATTGGGCACAAAAGGAGACCCTTCCAGCTGATGTCAGCTCAGAACGATCCAACAAATCCCATTCTAATACAGAGCACCCAGCCAAAATCCACAATGTGGTAGAGAGAAAGTGCAAGCCCCACGTACTCCAAAGGTCAGGATTAAACTAAGGTCAGGATTAAACTTAGGTCACTCTGTCACAATTGAATGAAGCTACAGTGTTAGTGCCCGTTTCATCTGAATCGATTGTACATTTATATCAATTTTCAAAATATGAAGAATGTCAAAGATGTCATTTGCTTCTGGTGCACACCAACTCTTGAAAGAAGGGCTACTAATTTTAGAGCAAAGCCAAACAATAGACAATAGGTGCAGGAGTAGGCCATTCGGCCCTTCGAGCCAGCACCGCCATTCTATGTGATCATGGCTGATGATTCACAATCAGTACCCCGTTCCTGCCTTCTCCCCATACCCCCTGACTCTGCCATCCTTAAGAGCTCTATCTAGCTCTCTCTTGAAAGCATTCAGAGAATTGGCCACCACTGTCTTCTGAGGCAGAGAATTTCACAGATTTACAACTCTCTGACTGAAAAGGTTAAAACCTGAAAAACAATGACAATCACAGGCAGGAGTTGGACACTTTGCTCTTGTTCAAATTACATTGCTAAAAAACCTATCAAGACCCAAACTCCCAAAGAGAACAATGCAGAAAGGGAAAATGCCTGGGGAAGTTGTGGGTGTACACAGCATGGGATTGTGAAATATGATAGGTGGGAGAGTTGTTTTTCACCTGGATGACCAGGTTATACCATCATCTTCATAGTGCTTCACAACTCAGCTTGTTGCATCAACATATCCCACAAGATGTCGCACTACATTCCTCCCGTGGTCAGGATCCTGGAATCTGCTGGAAATAAAGGTGAACCCATTGAACATCATTGTAAGCTTTACCGTGGGGAAATTTATGGAGTGTGCAAAAAAGTATATTTTCACTTCTTTTGGGCATTTCCCTTTGCTAAAGAGTTGGAAGACGAAGAATGGGGCTGAGTGGATTTAAGCAGAGTTTACAACCCTTTGCAGAGACTTGTAAGCAAACATGACAGTCTCTTTAGCAGCGACATTCAGAAGCCAGGAACTATGTTTCTCCTTGGTTGTATGTCCTTCCTTCAGCACGACGACAAGAAGTCCCTTTAAGTGCCTGGCTCTCTCACTCGTCTTTGTAATTGGCACAAACAACCTTCCTGTTGTTGACAGGCAGCCACACCATTAACCATAAGTAATCTGCCACTCTTTCCATTTCACTCATGCCCCAAACTGCTGTCTTAAAATATTTACAATGCCACAGAGACAGAAACTCAAGACTCAGACCGAGACAGATTATTAAAATAACACAGGCCACTTCTGGGTGCCGAATGGGGAAGGAAATTAATCCTGAATAAATTATGCAAATATGAGACTGCTGGAAAACAAAAATGTATTCAAGGTCTGTGTGGCTCCATAAAGGATGTTCTGTATCCACGGCAGTACAGAAGCACATATCATTTTAATGAACTCGTCCCCATGGATTTAACAAGTAGGTACTTTGACATATTGACTGGAATGGAAATTAAAGGTTTTCTGATCTGCCACAAAGACTGATGGGCAGGAGGTTAGCTTGGGTGGATCTGAGCCTTGAGTTCAAACGGCCTTAGGGGCAAGAGTTAATTGCAGCAAAACCAAAGTCATGTTCTGTGGTTCCCTTCACCATTTGATGCCAGTAACTGATGGGAACGTGGCTTGGAGAGGCCAGGACATGTAGCAAGAACTGGGTGGAAGTCACAGCCAAGGTGAAGCAGACACTGGGATGGGCAGAGTGGCTGGCTCTCTTGATTGTCAGAGAAGATCCGGGTGACCAGTGTGAGGAACTCTCAGAGCAGCTGAAACCCTCATGCCCAGCTTCTGCAAGCTGCATGCTGGGTCAAAATTGGTTCATACCTACAAAGACACAAAGTAAAACACCTCGAGATAAAGGGGACAGAAGATCAACTCCACATATCTTACATCCTGCATTATGCACCTTCTCACATTTCTTTGCATTCTCCCTCTGGAATTGATTCCATTAATCTGCTGACCAGATGACCTCTACAACCAAGCTGACTAACCCTGGCCTCATGCTATCAGGGATTTTCCAGCCCCATCTCCACCTTCACTGCAACCTAAAACTAACTTGTTTACTCCCACTCCCAATTCTGAAGAAGGGATGTTGACCTGAAACAATAACTCTTTATTTTTCCACAGATACTGCCTGACCTGCTTTCTCGCATTTTATATCTTTATTTCAGATCGCAGATACAATCGCGACGTTTAAGAAACATTCAGACAGGTACATGGATAGGTAGGATTAGAGGGATGTAGGCCAAATGCAGGCAGTTGAGACTAGCATAGATGGGACATGTTGGTCAGTGTAGGCAAGTTGGATCGAAGGGCCTGTTTCCACATTGTATACCTCTATGAATCTATTTCCAGTATCTGCAGTTTTTTGATTTTTATTTGCATGACCCTTTCTTATTGACTATGTCTGTGTGCGGCTAATTCAAGCTAGGCATACATCCTGTGTAGATAAACCTGTGGTTGTAAAGTTCCTGGTTTACATCATTGAGCTGACGGTGCCCTGGGAGGAGGCTGTGGACGAAGCATTTGAAAGGAAAAGGCTGAGATATTCCAACCTTGCAGTAGAGGCAGAGGAGCGAGGTTGGAGTGTAAGAGTGCGTCCAGTGGAAGTGGGGTGCAGGGGCTTTGTAGCCAGTTCCACTGCAAGGCTCCTGAGGGAAGTTGGAGTCAGAGGGCAGGCCCAAAGGAGGGCAATCAAAGAACTTGCAAATGCCGCCGAACGGAGCAGTCACTGGCTGTGGCTGAAAAGAAAAGATACTGTCTGGGCTGCCACGTGACCATCTTGAGGCTAACCATAAGACACACACCCAGGTCTGATCACCCTGCGGTGGGCCTGCCTCAACTGAGGGTGTCTTGTGATAAAAGGCCGAAACACCCAGTGACGTTGAGGTACACAACTGAAGATGTGTCGGAATGGTAGCAACATCACCTAGTGGTCACCCCCAAGAACAACACCGGTCAATTGTAGTGCAAACCTTAGGGATTGTAACATCTAGTCCTACTAATCAATCTGTGCGGCTAATTCAAGCTAGGCATACATCCTGTGTAGATAAACCTGTGGTTGTAAAGTTCCTGGTGTTGCCCAGAATGGGTCAGATCGTGTTGCCATGGAAACTAGCTGCCATTGTTTGCCTGGTCCACAACTACCAATAGCTTTGTGTTGCAGGCCCTAAATACTTCCAGTGCAACAACATTTTTCTCATAAATATTCCATTCAGTTTCATGTCTAACCAGAATGATGCCTGGATTAGAGGGTATTAGCTGCAGGAAATGTTTTCTCTGGAACACCAGAGGTTGCGGGAAGACCAGAGAGAAGTATATACAATTATGAGAGGCATAGATGGGGTAGACAATCAGAATCTTTTTCCCAGAATGGAAAAATCTAATTCTAGAAGGCATAGCTTTAAGATGAGAGGAACAAAATTTAAAGGAGATGTGAAGGGCAACTTTTTCCCACAGAGTGTAGTGAGTGCCTGGAACATGCTGCCGGGGCTGGTGGTTGAGACAGATACGACAGTGGCATTTAAGAGACTGGATTATGTGCAGGTAGACCAGAGCTGATCGTGGCAAAAGAGACTGCTCAGTTTCCAACAGTAATGTGTGAATGTATGGATGTGGATTGTAAAATACTGTATGGACATTTCTACATGGAAATTATTTTCAAGGGAATAATATATATTTGTAATTAAAAAAGAGTGAGTGAGTGAGTGAGTGAGTGAGTGAGTGAGTGTGAGAGTGAGTGAGTGAGGAAGAGTGAGTGAGTGAGTGTGAGTGAGTGAGTGAGCAAGAGTGAGGGAGCAAGAGTGAGTGAGTGAGGGAGCAAGAGTGAGTGAGTGAGTGAGGGTGTGTGAGTGAATGGGTGAGTGAGTGAGTGAGTGAGTGACTGACTGACTTAGTGACTGACTGACTGACTGACTGAGTGTGCAACGCAACTCTTCCCAGGACTCTTGGGTAGTGAAGCAGAACAATCTTCAGGCATCCCCACCCTCAGTTGCTATTGAAGAACAACCTGCCTTTCAGATATGAATGCACTGTGTACTTCCATCTCTCCTTCCCTCTGGAGTTTCCATCATGATGATCTTTAGTCTGAAGAAGGGTCTCGACCTGAAACGTCACCCATTCCTTCTCTCCTGAGATGCTGCCTGACCTGCTGAGTTACTCCAGCTTTTTGTGACACATTCGTGATGATCTTTTAGATCACTAACTGCAGACTAAGGTTGCCACCTCTTCCATCACCTGACCCCAGATCCATTGACATCTAACTTTGAAGCCTATTTCCCTTGGACAAAGAAGGGGTCAACTACTTTATATTATCCAAAGGATTATGTACAGTTTCCCCTATCTCCATTGCATTTCAGAATTAACAGTCCAAAGCGTTCAAAATCACAATTATTTTTTAACATCATGATGATATTGCTCCTGAGTTGTCTGGAGAGATACCCTGGAAATCAATCTTCAGTCCTCAGGCCATTCAGAGGCTTGGCAAATCTAAAGGAAATGAAAGACAAGCAACAGTTCAAAGCAGAGACACAAGGAATTGCAGGTGCTGGTTATAATAGTTCAAAGTGCCCGTTCAATGAAAGCCAACGTCATCAAATATTTGTCCCACCCCTGTCAATCCTTCTCCCTGTTCCCATCGGGCAAAAGGTCCAGAAGACTGAAAACACGCACCACCAGACTCAGGAACAGCTTCTTTCGCTCTGTTATCAGGCTTCTGAACAGTCGTTCCATAAAACGGTCTGTCCAATTCTCCTCTACCCCATTGAGAACATTGGACAAATGTGCTACAATGCTGAGAACTATAATCTACACTCTGTATCTTCCCTTCCACTCCAACTACTTGAGTTTGACTTGAATGTATATATGTATAATATCTGATCTGATTGAACAGCATGCAAAAAAAGCTTGTCACTGTACCTCGGTACGCATGACAATTATAAACCTAAACCAAAGTCTTCTAATTGGTTTCCAATCTAACTGAAGGTTGTGCATTTGGTGCAGTACTAGTCTTGCAGGGAAACCAGCACCAAGGAGGAAAACTAGATGTGGGCCTAGGAGGTGACTTACAATATTTAATGTTTTGCAGTAGTTTGACAGGGCCCGAAACTAATGGAGACCTGGAGAAACTCAGCTTTCCTCTATGGGCCTCCCATTTTGACTGTGATTGCCTCGCTGCCTCTAGACAAACACACCTGAGGTTACTGGGTAGGTGCCTGCAGGTGAAGTGAGCTTCTGTTCTCGCTGACATGATATTGTGGATACCAGCTACGGCTCAAAAGACCCAAGGTCAGTGGAAGGGTGTTGTGGGCAGTGGGATGGAGAGTGAACACGGATGGAAAGTGTTTGCATTCTCCAGTAAAAGTAACGACTTTAAGGAAAAGTTCAGAGAAGTTCAAAGTTCCATGTTTTTTTGTATTTCTTTAGTACATAGAAGATGGCCAGTTGCCCATTGTGTTTGTGCAAACTTATGGAGTAATCACATTCTCCCTGTAACAAATTTTGCCCACATTCCCATGAACCTCTCCCAGATTCTACCTGTAATCCAGACACTAAGGACAATTTACAATGGTCAAAGCATTTACCATAGATAGACACAAAAAGCTGGAGTAACTAGCGGGGCAGGCAGCATATCTGGAGAAAAGGAATGGGTGACATTTCGGGTCAAGGCCCTTCTTCAGACTGGTTAGCGATAAGGGAAACGACGGATATAGACGGTGATGTGGAGATATAAAGAACAATGAATGAAAGAAATGCAAAAAAGTAACGATAATAAGGGAAACAGGCCATTGTAAGCTGTTTATAGGGTGAAAATGGGAAGCTGGTGCAACTTGGGTGGGGGAGGGATAGAGAGCGAGGGAATGCCGGGGCTACCTGAAGTGATCTGGATTGTAAGCTGCCCAAGCGAAATATGAGATGCTGTTCCTCTAATTTGTGTTTAGCCTCTGACAATTGAGGAGACCGAGGACAGAAAGGTCTATGTAGGAATGGGAAGGAGAATTAAGTGTCCAGCAACCGGGAGATCAAGTTGGTCCAGACGGGCTGAGCGAAGGTGTTCCGCGAAACGATCGCCCAGTCTGCGTTTGGTCTCGCCGATGTATTAGAGTCCACATCTTGAACAACGGATACAGCAGATGAGGTTGGAGGAGGTGCAAGTGAACCTCTGCCTAATCTGAAAGGACTGTTGGGGTCCAAGGACAGAGTCGAGGGAGGAGGTATAGGGACAGTTATTGCATCTAGTGCGGTTGCAGGGGAAGGTACCTGGGGAGGGGGTGGTTTGGGAGGGAAGGGATGAGTTAACCAGCGAGTTGCGGATGGAATGGTCTCTGCGGAAGGCAGAAGGGTGGAGATGGGAAAATGTGGCTAGTGGTGGGAGGTGGTGGAAATTTTGGAGGATTATGTATTGTATGCAACGGCTGATGGGTGGAAGGTGAGGTCTAGGGGGACTCTGTCTCTGTTGCGACTAGGGGGAGGGGGAACAAGGGCGGAGCTGCAGGGTACTGAGGAGACACGAGTGAGGGCCTCATCTATGATGGGAGAGGGGAACCTCCGTTCCCTAAAGAATAAGGGCATCTTGGATGTTCTAGTATGGAACACCTCATCTTGGGCACAGATGCGGCATAGATGGAGGAATTGGGAGTGGGGGATAGAGTCTTTGCAGGAAGCAGGGTGGGAAGAAGTTTAGTCGAGATACTTATGGGAGTCAGTGGGTTTGTAATAGATGTTAGTCAATAGTCTATTTCTTGTGATGGAGAGGGTGAGATCAAGAAACGGGAGGGAGGTGTTGGAGATCATCCAAGAAAATTTGAGTGCAGGATGAAAATAGGTGGTGAAGTTAATGGTCCATGAGTTCTGCATGGGTGCACTGATGTAGTCGTCAATGTAGCGGAGAAAGAGTTTGGGGATAGGGCCAGTGTATGCTTGGAACAGGGATAGTTCAACGTACCTACAAAGAGGCAAGCTTCGCTGGGGCCCCTGTATGTGCCCATAGCCACGCTTTGGACTTGGAGGAAGTGGGAGGAGTCAAAGGAGAAGTTGTTGAGGGTGAGGACCAGCTCCGCTAGGCGGAGGAGAGTGTTAGTGGAGGGAAATTGGATGGTTCTGTGGTCGAGGAAGAAACGGAGGGCTTTCAGGCCTTCCTGGTGGGGGATGGAGGTGCAGAGTGACTGAACATCCAGAGTAAAGATGAGGAGGTGGGGGCTTGGAAAGCATAAGTCATTAAAGAGACAAGGGTATCTTTGACATAGGTCAGGAAAGATTGGACCGGGGGGATAGGATGGAGTCGAGGTATGTGGAAATCATTTCTATGGGACAGGGAGCAGGCAGAAACAATGGATCTGCCAAGTCAGTTGTGTTTGTGGATTATGGGGAGAAGGATTGGGGAACGAAAAGGTTGGAGGCTGTGGAAGGCAGACAGCCAGAAGTGATGAAATCAATAATGGTGTTTGAGATTAAGGCCTGGTGCTCATCTGTGGGATCATGGTCCAAGGATAGGTAGGAGGAGGTGTCCGAGACCTGGCGCCCGGCCTCAGTGTGGTAGAGGTCAGCGCGCCAGACTACCACGGCGTCTCCCTTGTCGGTGGGTTTCATTATAATGTCAGGGTTTCTGCAGAGTCAGCAGAGGGCTGTACATTCAGAGGGGGTGAGGTTGGAGTAGGTAAGGGGAGTGGAAAAGTTGAATCGGTTGATGTCACGCCAGCAATTAGAAATAAAGAGGTCTAGAGAGGCCGTTCTGGGGATCCAAGAGGAGGTGGGGCGGTGGAGACGGGAGAAGGGATCATCACTGGGTGGTGAGGTCTATCTTCCCATAGAAAAAGGCACGGAGGTGGAGGCGACGGAAGAAAAGCTCTCCGTCATGGCGGACCCGGAACCCGTTGAGCTGGGGGAAGAAGGGAATGAAGTTGAAACTTACCATGTTTAGGATGTTTGATGGAGCACACGAAGGAAACTCACACAGTCATAGAGTCACATAGTACAGTAACAGATCCTTCAGCATAACTCATCCATGTTGACCAAGGTGCCCCATCTAAGATAGTCCCATTTGCTTGTGTTTCTCACAGGGAGAACATGCAAATGCTACACAGACAGTACTTGGGTTGCTGGTGCCACAGAGCTGGAGAGTAAACTGTATTTTGACTGTAAAATTCTTGCACTGGAATATTAAAATGAAAGAAAAAGTTGCAATTAAAACATTTGGCTGCTACTTCTGAAGAGGTTTTGGAAAGAGCCTTTTAAAGCTTGACTGTAAGCAGCAATTACTGCAAGTACCACATTTGAATTTGACATCAAAACTCACATTAAGTTGGAATCTGGGAAATAGATGAAAAGGCAGTCAGGAAATTGACATCAGGATCTGTGTGAAGCTGATGTCAACATTCATCAACCACTTTTGTGCATCTCTATTTAATGTACTGAGAGCCAGCTCGGAGCAGATTTTCGAATACTGGCGAATATTTTGGCTAAGCATAGAACCTGAAGCATCTTGCTGACTAAAATTATGCAACAACAAAGGATTTTGCTTTGCCCCAAATTTTGGTTGTCCTGCAGAAGATTCACATTGACATCCTTGCAGTTAGTGTCAGTGTTTTCTAAAATTGGAAAGAGTTACCTCATGTTATGGTAATGTGCAAAGCCAAAGTCTTCCTGTCAGTATGGTAATGGATCATCATCATCATGACTACTGTGTTGGGCTAACATCATTGCAAGAGATATATGAAAAATAGATCTAATTTCCAAATATTTGGGCATCCGATAACAGCCTTTTGGCCAGCATTTAAGTGCTGGAACAACTCAGCAGGTCAGGCAGCATCTCTGGAGAACATGGAATCCCTGTTCCAGGCGTACACTGGCCTTATCCCCAAACACTATCTCCGTCACATTGACAACTGCATCGATGCTACCTCCTGCACCCATGCAGAACTCAGGGATTTCATTAACCTCACTACTAATTTCCATCCTGCACTCAAATTTACTTGGACCATCTCCGACACCTCCCTCCCCTTTCTTGATCTCACAGTCTCCATCACAGGAGATAGACTATCGACTGACGTCCAATACAAACCCACTGACTCCCACAACTATCTCAACTACATTTCTTCCCACCCTGCTTCCTATAAACACTCTATCCCCAACTTCCAATTCCTCTGTCCTCGCTGTATCCGCGCCCAAGATGAGGTGTTCCTCATTCTTTAGAGAACGGGGGTTCCCCTCTTCCATCATAAATGAGGCTCTCACTCGTGTCTTCTCAATATCCCACACCTCTGTCCTTATTCCCCCTCCCCTTAGTTGCAACAGAGACAGAGTCCCCCGAGTCCTTACCTTTCACCCCATCAGCCATCGCATACAACACATAATCCTCTGACATTTTTGCCACCTCTAATGGGATCCCACCTCTAGTCACATATTCCCTTCTCCACCACTTTCTGCCTTCCGCAGAGACCATTCCCTCTACAATTCCCTGGTTAACTCATCCCTTCCCACCCGAGCCACCTCTCCTCAGGTACCTTCCCCTGCAACCGCAAGAGACGAAACACCTGTCCTTATACCTCCTCTCAAAACTCTGTCCAGGGACCCTGACAGTCCTTTCAGGTTGGGCAGAGGTTCACTTGCACCTCCTCCAACCTCATCTACTGTAACCGTTGTTCAAGATGTGGACCTTAAACATCAGCAAGACCAAACGTAGACTGGCCGGTTGTTTCGCTGAACACCTTCCTCAGTCCGCCTAAACCTACCTGATCTCCCAGTTGCTAAACACTCTAATTCTCCTTCCCATTTCCACACTGGCCTTTCTGTCCTGGGCCTCCTCCTATGTCAGAGTGAGGCGAAATGCAAATTGGAGGAACAGCATCTCATATTTCGCTTGGGCAGCTTATAACATAGTGGTATGTATATTGATTTCTTTAACTTTAAGTAACCCCTGCATTCCCTCTCTCTCTATCCCTCCCCCACCCAAGTCGTACCAGCTTCTCGTTTTCACCCAACAAATAGCTAATAATGGCCTGTTTCTTATATCTTCGTTACTTTTTTTGCCTATTGTTCTATACCTATAGAAGAGTCTCGACCTGATACGTCACCCGTTCCTACTCTTCAGAGATGCTGCCTGTCCCGCTGGGTTACTCCAGCTTTTTTGTGTCTATCTTAGGTGACGTTTCTAGTTGGGACTCTTGTCTGAAGGGTTCCAACCTAAAACATTACATATCCATGCCTCCAGAGATGTTGCCTGAACTGCTGAATTACTCCAGCACTTTGTTTTTTGCTCAAGACTCCAGCATCTTCCATTCCTGTGTCTGCAATTTAAGTGTGCTTCATGGTAACAATATTAAGTTGCAGTAACAAAGATATTAATACATAAGCAGGAGGCTGATTTGAATCATGCAAATGAAATGCATAACATCATCTGGACTGCCTTTTCTGCAAACTTATACTTTCCACCCATGGACCTGAAATGGATTTTAATTTACGTTTATTTCTTCAACCAACACCCATTTTCTTCACTGCTTTGCTGTAGGTACTGACCCATGCTGGGATATTATTCCGCTGCCTTATCCTGATCCTGGTCAGTGTACAAGGAAACAACTGGAATAGAACCTTTGCGAAGAGTTTCAGGTTTGTTTGTCTGACCCAGATCACAGTGGGAACTGAGTGGAGTAGGATTCAACACCTGGATGAACTGATGAACAGCAACCAGTGTTCATCCTAATGATACCACTCTGAATGAAGAAGTCTCATGCCTCAATTTAGAGAGATTTAGAGATATAGCGCAGAAACAGGCCCTTTGGCCCACCGGGTCCGCGCCGCCCAGCGGTCCCCACACATTAACACTATCCTACACACACTAGGGACAATTTTTACATTTGCCCAGCCAATTAACCTACAAACCTGTACGTCTTTGGAGTGTGGGAGGAAACCAAAGATCTCGGAGAAAACCCACGCAGGTCACGGGGAGAACGTACAAACTCCGTACAGACAGCCCCTGTAGTCGGGATGGAACCCGGGTCTCCGGCGCTGCATTCGCTGAAAGGCAGCAACTCTAACGCTGCGCCACCGTGCCACCGTAAATTACCGGCTAATACTATTTCTAAATTTGAAACTTTTTTGAAACTGAACTATTTGCACATTGGTCCCCCTAGGATTGCTCATTTGTTACAGGTATTTTCTGGTGCAAGCATCTATGTTTAGTGTTATAAGAAAATAACTGGTACAAATCGAAGGTATTTATTCACAAAATGCTGGAGTAACTCAGCAGGTCAGGCAGCATCTCAGGAGAGAAGGAATGGGTGACGTTTCGGGTCGAGACCCTTCTTCAGACTGAAGAAGGGTCTCGACCCGAAATGTCACCCATTCCTTCTCTCCTGAGATGCTGCCTGACCTGCTGAGTTACTCCAGCATTTTGTGAATAAATATGTTTAGTGTTGATTGTTTAGAGGGCTTGGCCAGCAAATTGCCTTTGGAAATGAACCAAGGAGAACCTCTTCTCCTTTTCCTTTTTACACTTTTCTCAAACCTTGCTTTCATACCACAAAATGTAAACCACCTGCCTGTCATATAATACCCTGGCTCCTCTATCAGAATACCATGTTTATTTTAAATAACTGATTATTTTGTGGCAGCATCACTGAAAGCAGACTTGGCATGTTTCGGGAATCCACTACTTTAATTTTCACTTGTATCAGTATCAGCGCATATGAAACCACTGCCAGTCTCGTTCAGGAAATGATAAGGCCATTCTGTTTCAGCAATGAGCTGAAAAAAAAATAACAAGGGTCTCCAGTGTAGAAGTGTTTTATTTCCTAGGAATTTTCCTGAGGCTAATTTGTAATAGCGTAAATTATAATTGCTTTAAAAAAAAAAATTAGGGTGACTTTAGTACAAGTTCCCCTTGTTCAGGAGAACAAGAACCATTTTCCTTCTCCTTTGACATAGAGTTCCAGGATATCCTGGGGAACATGTTGGAGATGAGGATAAGAACACCCTCAGATAATCAGTCTTCTGTTCTTGTCAACATAGGGACCTCCATGCAGATAACTACTCCACGAGTTTATATCATGGAGTATAAACGCCATGCTACTGAACTAAAACAGACACAAAGTGCTGGAGTAACTCAGCGGGTCAGGCAGCATCTCTGGAGAACATGAATATGTTTCTGTCATGGGCCTCCTCCATTGCCAGGACCCTTCTTCCTCAAGCAGTTCCTTGTGTCTACATTTTACAGTTCCACTGTGAAATCTCAAGGTGTGCCTACTTAGAATAATAAGAAAATAACTGCAGATGCTCGTTCAAATTGAAGGTAGACACAAAATGCTGGAGTAACTTAACGGGTCAGGCAGCATCTCAGGAGAGAAGGAATGGGTGACGTTTCGGGTCGAGACCCTTCTTCAGTCTGAAGAAGGATCATGACCCGAAATGTCACCCATTCCTTCTCTCCTGAGATGCTGCCTGACCCGCTGAGTTACTCCAGCATTTTGTGTCTACCTACTTAGAATAAGTTCTCCTCAACCAGTGTCATGGTTTGCTCTGATGAGTTTACATTTGACTTGGCTTTATTTAAATACATCTAAAAGGATATAGGCACATGGGCAGGAAGTTGGGAAGGGTGGCGTTGGGTGGCTGTGTTGGAAGGAAATGTAGATGCTGGTTTACAAAATGCTGGAGTAGCTCAGCGGGTCAGGCAGCATCTCTGGATAAAAGGATTAGGTGACTAATCGGGTCGAGACCCTACTACAGTCTGAAACAACACAGTGTTGTTCTGACCCACTGAGTTAGTTATTCCAGCTTTTTGTGTCTATCTCTGGCACTGGGTTGCTTCCTTATTTGTGGGCATCTGGGTGCCATCTTACTGGTCAGTTTGGTTGATAGCAGATGATGGTGCCTTACTTCCCAAATGTGGCTGCTTTTCCACAACTACTTCAGATTTTTCTGCAGGACTTTGGGGAGTGGGAGTTAGTTCACAGTCTTAGGTAGTTTATAACTGAAGGCTATTCAGTTTCACGTTCCTTATCAATAGCACGGCTATCATAAGTTTAAAAGAAATATATGGGGCAAGTATTTTTCCACAGAGGGTGATGGGTGCCAGGGACAAGCTGCCAGGGGTGGTGGAGGAGAAAGATACAATAGTGGCATTTTAGAGAAGATACAATCGTGTCATTTGGATAGGCAAATTAATATGCAGACAATGAATGAATGAATGAATGAATGAATGAATGAATGAATGAATGAATGAATAAATAGGTTTATTGGCCAAGTATGTGCATATACAAGGAATGTGCCTTACAATGGAGGGATATGGATAACATATGGGCAGATAAGAGTTGGACTTGGCACCATTTTCAGCACAGACATTGTGGGCCGAAGGGCCAGACCCTGTGCTGTACTGTTATATGCAGAATATTCTCACTCTGCATATATTCTCACATATATGCAGAATGAGAATAAGTCCTGATTGACTTACACATGCATATGCAGGGAATGGAGGGATATCGATTACATGCAGCCAACTGAAATGACTTTAACTTGGCATCATATTCAGCATGGCCATAGCGGGCAGAAGGGCATGTATCTGTGCTGTACTGTTTTATGTTCTTTGAAGCCAAAAGTTAGTTTCTGTAATACGTCTTGTGCAGTTTGGGACATTCACACAGGATGGTAATGTAGATTTGACTATGGACAACTGGGAAGTAAGACATTTTGGTGATATTGTAGGTGTAACTTGTTCCTTGTGCTTTGAAATGCTGCTTTGAAAGGGATTGGACTTGTTAAATCTAAAATCTGTGTTTGTTTTCTGATTTAATAGTGAGGACCAAGAACCTCTGGCTCTCTACTCTGCACGTTTCTCTCTTTACTCCTCGTGTGCTTGCTGTGACAGAGTATCCATCCTCACCGTCTGACGGTTCTCCCTTCCTTTCCATAAAGATCATTCTTCTTCTATGGAACCATGTGAGCAACCTCTTGGACATCTACTTGTCACCCATGGCTGAATAAACTCAGATGACTTGATCCCCAATATTCAGTGGCTCCACATTGCTCAGAGTGCCTGAGGTCTTCAAACATCACAGCAACCCTAGCCATGCCCAGCACACTGGTGGCAATTTGCAGAGCC
The DNA here is from genome assembly GCF_053455715.1 of Rhinoraja longicauda. Lineage (NCBI taxonomy): Eukaryota > Metazoa > Chordata > Chondrichthyes > Rajiformes > Arhynchobatidae > Rhinoraja > Rhinoraja longicauda. The sequence goes on along the minus strand of NC_135982.1, from coordinate 2,934,237 downwards.
CAATTAAGCTACAAACCCACACATCTTTGGGATGCGGGAGGAAACCGGAGCAACCAGGAGAAACCTGCAGAACGTGTAAACTCAACATAGACAGGATCAAACCAGGGTCTCTGTTCCTCCAACAGCTCTCCTTTTGAACTTGAGACTTTGTGTGTTTAGCTCAACACAGCGATGAGTGGTGCCTATGCCCACGAGTTAATGTGAGCTTCTCACTCTGTTTGTCAGCTATGTTAACAAGAGATAATAACAGCTCTGTGTAGAACAAAATACTGTAATTACCTGACAAAAATGGCCCATCCATCTAATGTTGGTGATTACCCTTCATGCAGGTGTACTAACCAAGTAACCCATCCTATTCCTAAATCTCTTTTCCTCAGTTTCTCTGTGAGTTGACTTTACGTTTTACTTTAGAGATGCAGCGCGGAATCAGTCACTTCGGCCCACCGAGTCAGCACCAATCTGTGATCCCCATACACTAGCACTATCCTACACACTCAGAACAATTTACAATTTACCAACGCCAACCTTCAGAACTTGTACATCTTTGGAGTGTGGGAGGAAACCGGAGCACCCAGTGAAAACCCACGCGGTCACAGGGAGAACGCACATACTCCGTACAGACTGCACCCATAGTCAGGATCGAACCCGGGTCTCTGGCGCTGCAAGGCAGCAGCTCTACTGCTGCGCCACCGCGCCGCCCCAAAATCTTTAATATTGACATTGCTACTTTCTCAACCCTGGAAGCAGATTTAAAAATCGATACAAATTCTGCATTTCTCTCATTCCCTGCTCTAAATATTTTACATGTAATCCTCCATAAATGACCCTCTCATTCTCGGTCCCTTATCTGCTGGAAAAAGGCTCTCCTGTCCCATCTTCACCAGAATACAATGCGTTTTATTCACTGTTGTTTCTCCCAGTTCAGTAACTTTGTTTTTTCAACCATCGAAGTTGAGTGCTGTCAACATGTTTGTCTCCTTGTAATTGGAATTGGCTTTTCTTTCTCTCAGCTGGTTCTGGCACTGCTGCACTGTAACAAGTGCTGATTGTGCGCAGATGGGGTTTCCATGTCAGAGCTGTCAGCATTGCTCAGTTCCAAGGTGTGAGATTTTCAGCTGCGAGCCATTCATCCGAGGCAACGATTAGCACCAAAAACTGGGGTTAACCGGAAACCTGCGCAGGCCACAGATGTGGCTCCGATATCCTATCCCTTTTTTTTCCCACTTTTCCCGTACATTTTCTTTCCGTTTGTTTTCCTCACTCCTTTTCTACAGTTTGCCTTTTTTGTCTGTAGTTCCCACACTCTCCCCGGCCTGCCCCGCTCTGTGGTGTTTGCCACAAACTGAGAGTAGATGAATAATCTGACAATGAGGTTTCCCTAACCCCCAAACTGGCAGTGAAGGCCCTTCCAAACGCCCCTGCTTCTGTTCAGGCCTTGCACATATATTGTCAATGCTGGATCAGCAACTATTTCCTATTTTCCCTTCAGTCTCAACTAGTCATAGTCATATAGAACAGAAAATGGCCCCAGTCCATTCCGACCATGATGCCCCAGCCAGCAAGTCCCATTTTCCCGCATTTGGTCCATATCCCTCTAAATCTTTCCTTTCTGCGAACTTGTATAAGTGTCTATTAAATGTTGTTATCGCACTTGCCTCAATTACCTCATCTGACAGCTCGTTCCAAACACCCACCACCCTCTGAGTGAAATGATTGTATGATTGAAAGGTAGAGCATGGAAACAGGGCTATCGGCCCACAAAATTCATGCCACCGTCGATCACCTGTTCACACTTTTGTTATCTCACTTTGGTATCCACTCCCTACACACGGGTGGCAATTTGCAAAGTCCAATTAAGCTACAAACCCACACATCTTTGGGATGTGGGAGGAAACCGGAGCAACCAGGAGAAACCAGGAGAATGTGTAAACTCCACATACACAGGATCAAACCTGGCTCTCTATCACTGCGGGGCAGCAACTCCACCAGCTGCCCCACTGCGATATCTCAATGGTATGAAAGCTAGAACTATACCAAGAATTGCAAGCAATTGCAAGCATGAAGTGAGGGGGAGGTTGAGGAAATGGGAATTCTGATCCCATGTTAAAGATTGTGGAAGTTAGGGAGCTAGTATATATCATGGTGATTGAATGATTGGATGCAGTGTTATAAATTGGGAAGGAGATTTTTCAACATAAAAGAATCACTAACCCCTGGCTATGAAAGTACATTCCAAGTCCATCAGTACCACTTCTCATTTACAGTGAGGTATTGATCATTGAACATTAGAATTTCCAGAAACTTGATCCCACACTGTTTCTTCACAAAGCTGGAAGGTTTGGAATAAGTTGCAGCCTTACCGTGACATTCCTAACTTTGTTGTAATCCCGCGCCTGGATGACTCTGAGTCATATTTTGTTGTGGCCCTGTGATGGCGTGTTTCATTGTACTAAAATACTAAAATAGCGTTTGTCTACTCATTATACTTTGATGCTCTCCATTACACGTTGGCCCTCCTCACTGTTTAACTTTCCTTCTCATATGTTCGTCGTCCAGAAGGAACGATGGAAACACACAATAAAGGAGGAGGCTATTTTGCCCATTGAGCCTCTTTGGAAGAGCTTTCCCAGCAGTTTCAATCTCTTTTCCCCACCGATATTTTCTTTACAAATATTTCTTTAATTCCTTTCTGGGAGCTCAACTGAACCTGCCTCTGTTGCTCTTTCATGTGTCCTGGATTGTAACAACTCATTGCTTTAAAAATTCTTCTCTTTTCCAGCCTGACTCTCGTGCTATTGATCTTCCTCTTTTCCCTCTGCTGATTCTCAATGCACAGTGCCCTTTTTGTTTCTCCTCCTTGAACAAACAAGTAAAAGTTACTTCCTACATATTTGACCTGCTAGCTTAGACCTTATTTGTTGGTGGATTCGTTGAGAGCAGAAAATGAATGAATCTTAAATGCAACTGCCCGCTTCCTTCTCACTTGCTCACAGATGACAGCAGACATCCAACATTAGCAACTTAGAAAACCTCTTTCGTATGTCAGCTGTGAAGACTTTTCACTCCAAGGACTGTGTAGTAACTGGACATTTTGCCCAATGAATTGCTCCACTGTTAAAATTAATTTGATTAAGATTTTGGCCAGGGAAGATTGTAAAGTTGCAAAGCAGCCTTCACCACAATACTATTTGAAATCCCTTTGAGCTCCCCTCTTGTAAATGTCTATCACACACATCTGACTGCATGGCATATTACTAAAACCCAAGGTACACAGTCACACTCTTCTATATTACTGTTTACATAAATGTGCGTTTGGGTTTCAGTTTTATTAAAGTTATAAAGCCCTCAATTGCCTTTTGCACAAAATGTAATCTACAGAATACTTGAGAGGTAACAGTATACATCAATGCTGTTTGATAACATCTATTGGCCTCTGTCACGGACAGGAACTCATGAGCATGGAGTTAATAATGTCATCTTAAAAAATGCATCTGGCAGAAACGAATGAGAAATTGAATAAAAGAGACCGGTGTGGCTATAATGAGGACCATGTGGGTTACTTCAGACAAGGATTAGGCAGGAGGGGGCTCGTACCGAAGATCACTTTCAATTAGATGAGCTCAAGGCAAATGGACTTGGCGAAAGATTGAAACAAGAAGGAAGAGGTTTCCATTCACTGCCCTGGGCTGACATGAAGGATTTAGCAGAATGATGTTAATTGAAGGCATAGCTGTACATAGACTTGGCTAAAAAAAAAACTTCAGAGCTGGGAAGTTTTGATTTGCCTTGAATTTTGCTTCTCCCTCTCTGCTTACAGAAGAGTCAATCATGTGTGGAGCATTTGAAAATTCAGGGAATAAAACAGGCACATTAAGTAACGATAGGCTTGACAAGTCCTTAAGTGTAATAGATATGAAGTTATGACAGAAATGATTGATATAAAGACAAACACGGATAGAGTTCTAAACACGGAACAACAAAGGAATGTTTCACCCTGCTCTGTTCAACACATTTTCTGCTCGGTGCCATTTCCCTTCGCTTGGCTTGTCAGACCGGACCGTTTTCAAGTTTTCATTAATATATTCATTAATTCATTTTCAATAAATTCCACCCTTTTCTATATTTTTCTGCAGCCACTTCAGCTTGACCTGTGCACGAGACAGAGGGATTTCCATTGACGGGAAGCTTCATGGGAGTGATGGGCAGGTCAACAATTGCATTGCTACCCATCCTCATTAGTGCGGCTGAGAGAAGGTAACAGAAAGGAATCAGATCCAGCTTTAGCATGGCTTGTATCAAATTGGATGCAGCAGTGGCAGGGGCCTGTCTGCAGGGTGCTGGACTGGACTACTGACACTTTCAGCTCGAACTCTGCCAGATCTGGGCTGCTAATTCCTCTCAGATGTTGCAGACCAGTTTTACAAGCTGTCAGTGTACAAGTCCAGGAACTCACAGCGGCCACTTGCATGGGAAAGACTTCTTGCAAAGAAATCCTTGGATTTATGAGGTATGGCGGAACTTCCTCTCAGAATGCATTAACACTTTGAGGCCTGACCAGGCTTTGCATCCTGTCCTATTTGTTCCTGGTCTGAAGGCCAATTGAGCCAGTATTCCCCTTGTTCCATGATTCATGCTTGGGGCAGTGCCAGAAGTGGGTAACTCCTTGTCCATCTGACAAGCCAACCCCACACATCTATTTAAATATTGAACAATTCATAATGGGGTTGGGAGTTCAGAACCTAAATTGCGAACTTGGGATTTGATCCATGTGCACCCAATGTAATGGCTAGTTATCCCAGCGTGCCTATTGAACGGCAATCAGGAATCTAGAATGTAGTGTGATTTACACCTCTGCCCAAAGCTTAGGGTGCAGAAGGCAATTAAATGTCACCACTGAATCCCCCACCTTTCCTGCCCTCATTACTCAACACTACCCTCCCCTCCCTAACCCCAACGCACAAACATGCAGACACATGCACAGACAGTACGCGCACACACACACACACACAGACGTGCATACATACACACACACATGCCTTTCCGTGAGTGTGTGTGTTTGTGTGCTCGCACCTTTGTGTGTGTGCCTGCACTCCTGAGTGTGTGTGTATATTTGCATACCTGTGTGTACGCGCGAGCCTGTAAGGCACACTCACAACAGAGCACATATCCAGAAGCAGCCCACATCATAGCCGGGGACTTCAACCATGCAGACCTAAAGTCAGTTCTCCCGAAACTTGAACAACACATAAGATGTGCTACCAGGGGGAAAAACACACTAGACAAGGTTTACTGAAATATTAAGAAGGGTTTCAGGTCAGCACCACTACCACACCTGGGGCAGTCAGATCACCTGTCCATATTCCTAACTCCAGCATACACCCCACTCAGGAGGAAAGCTCCAGTCACCATAAAGACTGTTAAGACATGGCCTGAAGGAGCTTCCTCGCTGCTGCAGGATTGCTTCGAAAGGACCAACTGGGATATTTTTGAGGATCAGGACTTGGAGGAGTACACATCAACTGTACTTTGCTACATCCAAAACTGTGTTGACAATGTCACCGTCGACAAACGCATCCGGTTGTGTCCCAATCAAAAACCTTGGATGACAAAGGATGTCAGGTCTCTCCTCAAGGACCGTAACACCGCCTTCAGGTCTAGTGATAGAGCTCTATACAGTGCTGCTAGAACCAACCTGAAGAGAGGCATCAAGGATGCCAAAGCGTCCTACAAGAGGAAGATTGAGGACCACTTTTCCAACAATGACCCACGGCGGGTATGGCAAGGCATCCAGCACATCACCAACTACAAGACCAGCAACCGCACGACTGCCGACGGCGACGCCTCGCTGGCAGAGGAACTTAACTGTTTCTTTGCTCGTTTCGAGGTGAAAGCTACAGTGGCAGACATAACACCCTCTCCAGCACCTGACAGCAACACCTTCACTGTGCAGGAGTATGATGTTAAGCGCGTGCTCAGAGCAGTGAATCCCAGGAAAGCTGCAGGCCCCGATGGTGTGACGGGCAGAGTGCTGAGGGAATGCGCAGACCAATTATCTGAGGTCTTCACAAAAATCTTCAACCTGTCCCTTTTAAAATCCACCATCCCTCCCTGCCTGAAGTCCGGCACAATCATCCCACTGCCGAAAAAGTCTGTCATCAGCGGTCTTAACGACTACCGTCCGGTAGCACTCACACCGGTCATCACAAAGTGCTTCGAGAGACTGGTCCTGCAGCACATCAAAGCCAGCCTCCCACCCACCTTCGACCCACACCAGTTTGCCTACAGAGCAAATAGGTCTACAGGGGATGCCATCGACACTGCTCTTCACACTGCACTGACCCACCTTGAACACCAGGGGAGCTATGTGAGGATGCTCTTCCTCGACTTCAGCTCTGCCTTTAACACGGTCATCCCGAGCAGACTGGTCACCAAACTTTCCGACCTTGGATTTTCCCAAACCATCTGCCAATGGATCAAGGACTTCCTGACCAACCGCCCCCAGACCGTCAAAATAGGCCCTCACCTCTCCTCCACCATTACACTGAGCACCGGCTCACCACAGGGCTGTGTGTTGAGCCCCATCCTTTACTCCCTCTACACTCACGACTGCGCCCCCACCCATCCCACCAACACCATCATCAAGTTCGCGGATGACACGACTGTGGTTGGACTCATCTCAGAAGGAGATGAGACAGCCTATAGGGATGAAATCCAAAGGCTGGCAGCATGGTGTTCAGTGAACAATCTGGTCCTGAACTCCTCCAAAACAAAGGAACTTATAATTGACTTTAGAAAAACCAGTGTAGATTACGACCCACTCTACATCAATGGGGTCTGTGTGGAAAGGGTACCAGCTTTCAGGTTCCTGGGTACGCACATCGCAGAGGATCTTACCTGGTCTACCAACACCATCACCACAGTAAAGAAGGCACAGCAGAGACTCCACTTCCTGAGGATCCTCAGGAAAACCAACCTGCAGGAGAAGCTCATGTTGTCCTTCTATCGCTGCTCCATCGAGAGTGTGCTGGCATACTGTATAACCACATGGTATGCCAGCTGCTCAGAAAAGGACAGGAAGGCCCTTCAGAGGGTCATCACGACGGCCCAGAAGATCATCGGCTGCTCACTGCCCTCCCTGGAGCACCTGTTCAGCCTACGCTGCCTCAGTAGAGCAGGCAAAATAATAAAAGATCCATCCCACCCCGGCCACCGTCTGTTTGTTCATCTGCCCTCTGGTCGACGTTTCAGGTCGATCAAATCCCGAACAAACAGACTTAAGAACAGTTTTTACCCCAGGGCCATACGAGAACTGAACACTACCTTTGCACTAGGCAACACCGTTAAAAAATCTTGTACTTAATATAATTGTATTTAATTGTATTTATGTATTTATTTGTTTTTGCATTTATTGCATATATGTTTGTACGCACCGTCAGGATTGGCTATTTTTTTAATTTCGTTGTACTCGTTGCAATGACAATAAATGAATATTATATTATACAGACAGGCACACAAACATACACACACATTCAGGAGTGCGGGCACACACACACACACACACACACACACACACACACACACACACGTGGGCGGCACAATGGCACAACAGCGGTAGAGTTGCTGCCTTACTGCGCTTGCAGCGGCAGAGACACGAGTGCAATCCGGACTACCTGTGCTGTCTGTACGGAGTTTGTACGATCTCCCTGTGACTGCATGGGTTTTCTCTGAGACCTTCGGTTTCCTCCCACACTCCAAAGATGTACAGGTTTGTAGGTTAATTAGCTTGGTATAAGCGTAAATTGACCTTAGTGTGTGTAGGATGGTGTTAATGTGCGGGGATCGCTGGTTGGTGCGGACCTGTGGGCCGAAGGGCCTGTTCACGCACTGTATCTCTAAACTAAACTAAAAATGCACACATCAGCGTGGAAGCACACACAGGCAACCAGCCACAAACATGGTTTGAGATTGAGCAATTCAATATATATGACCTTAACTCCAACTTTATGGCATGCATCTTTGTAGCATTGAGCCAACAAAGACCCTTGTAATACATTGTTGAAGAATGAATATCACCACTCAGTGACTCCCGACTTCACTGGATGACTTCACCTGCCCAGAATTAAATATGTATTGTTCTTTTTCCTGTCAGGTGTCTCAACATTACAAATTAAAACCTCCTTTCAGAACCTCAGGACATCTCAAAGCAAAATGCAGGCGATCAATCCCTTCTGCTGGATAATCACTGTTGCCTTTTACGAAGCACAGCAGCCAATTTGCAGGCAGCATTGTGATGGTCAAATCATCTAGTTGTTGTTTGAGGGATAAATATTCTGCTAGGCTCCAAAGAAAACCCACCTGTGTTTCTTTCAATGGTGTGTCCAATTCAGAGAGTTTACACGGCCTCCAATTTAAAAACTCTTCCAACAAGCAACCCTTCCAGTTGGTGATGGTTAGTAAGCCAGCTGAGACCTACAGTGCTTCAGCCTCTTGGCTGTGGTGTGAAGCCACAACCTCCTGGTGTATAGGGTGAGCAGTACCAGCTGAGCTATGGTTGATGGTGAAATGCCCAGATATATTTGGTGTGTCTGGTACCACGTTATGTTGCAGTCATAGGCTGCCTTGTCAAACACTGACCCGGTATCATTGCCGACCCCCTCCCCCCCACCCCCACCCCCACTGACTGGAGATTTAGTTTAGGAAAATAACTGCAGATGCTGGTTCAAATCGAAGGTAGACACAAAATGCTGGTGTAACTCAGCGGGTCAGGCAGCATCTCGGGAGAGAAGGAATGGGTGACGTTTCGAGTCGAGACCCTTCTTCAGACTGATGACGGGAGGGGGCGGGATAAAGATGGGATGTAGTTGGAGACAGGAAGACAGTGTGAGAACTGGGAAGGGGAGGGGAAAGGGAGGGACAGAGGAACTATCTGAAGTTAGAGAGGTCAATGTTCATACCGCTGGGGTGTAAAGTCCAGTTTATACACACAGGCCCTTCGGCCCACCGAGTTCATGTCGATGATCAATCATCCTTTCACATCCATGCCTCACACACTAGGGGCAATTTACAGCGGCCAATTAACCCACAAACCCGCCTGTCTTTGGGATGCGGGAGGGAACTGGAGCACCCAGAGGAAGCCCACGTGGTCACAGGGAAAACGGGAAAACTCCACACAGACAGCACTCAGGGTCAGGATCGAACCAGTGACTGGTGCTGCGAGGCAGCGGCTCCACCAGCCTTTCAAAGTTGTGGTTGGTGGGTAAAGGAAGAATTGTGAAAGCTTGTTTGTCAGCACAGCGTGGTATCACAGATACCACACTACGGGTTCACACACATTGATGCAGACAGCTGTTAGATGTGTGATTAGCCTCACTCAAATATCAGGAATGTGCTTATTTTAGTAAACACGGGTGTTTCATGCCTGGGTAGGGCACCGGCTCAAACCCCAGTTGAGGTGAGGATTAAGGGCACTTTAATTTGTATCTCGGTCTGGGGGTACAGAAAACAAATCTGTTGTTCCCATTCCTATTTCTATCCCTTTTCTGCTGGAAGATGAACACAGAATTCTGGAGTAACTCAGCGGGTCAGGCAGCATCTCTGGAGAGAAGGAATGGGTGACGTTTCAGGTCGAGACCCATCTTCAGACATCTGCATCTGCAGGTTTTTTTTCCCTATACCTTTTCTGCAGGAAGTTTATGTGGGACATTAAGTAAGAACAGGTTGGCCACTAATGAACAATTGCTGACTGTCCTGTCCATGGGACTGATGTGCTGCAATGCTGGGAACTAGATTCTGCACTTTGAATCCACCCCTTTCCTCCATCTATTGTACTTAAGTTAGGCTAGATTTGTATTTATGTGCAGTATTATCTGATTTAATTGGAAAGCTTTTCACTGTACCTCGGTACATGTGACAGTAATAAACCTAAACCTAATCTGGTCAGCATTCTTACATTGTATGGTGATCTAATTGTAGAGAGAGCTGGACGCCATTGTGCAGAAGAATCTTCGTTGCTATGAGGAGAAGATATGTTACCTCAATAATTAAACATTACAGTACCTTCACTCAATAACCGTGGCCTGGATTTTTACTGAGTGCTATCCCACTGCTCACTCTTGCCAATCCTTCGCACCTGCCTACTCTTGATCCAAAAAGGCCGATGGTGCTGGTGCTGAGGGTCCCAGAAGCAAGTGGCGAGAGTCAGCCCAGTGTCAGGACATCCACAGTGTAGATAAACACTGAAGAAGGGTCTCGACCTGAACGTCACCCATTCCTTCTCTCCAGAGATGCTGCCTGTCCCGCTGAGTTATTCCTGCTTTTTGTGTCTATCTTCGGTTTAAACCAGCATCTGCAGTTCCTTCCTACACATCCAGCAGTGTAGCTGGGTCATGAAGTTGGTCAATAGAAGCTTCGGCAACGAAACCCCCCTGGAAGTCAGAGACAAAGATCATCGGCCAAAGCTGCTGAAAGTTTCCAATGTCATGACGTACAGGAATGTTTACAAAGTACTAAAATGAAATAAGTAATTAAAAATAAACATTTATCACTACATTTTTTTAAAAGAGTTAATCAAAAGTACTTTGAAAAGCTGAAACCCTTGACAATTTGAAGCATGTAAAATAATGTAACTTTCCATTTTCTCCCTGCGTCAATTGACCGGGTTTGTAGATGCTACATCAGGTACAAGCTGGTGCAAGAGGTGTGTGGGCTTTCTCTCAGTAAGCTCCTACTCCACCATAGCTGAGCGTTAGGTCACAGTGAGCCTGCGATTTGTGTGTTTCTGCAGGTCCTTGCACCTTCCCACAGTCGTGCTGAGAAATACTGGCCGATTCTGCTGCTCCATCAGTTTTCTCCATGGTTCCTAGACTGGTTCATGCTCCGAAACACTTCTCATCACCTTGTCCTCTGATTTCTACATCTCAGAGGAGAGAGAACATTGAACAGTGCAGTGCAGTGGCAGGCCCTTCGGCCCAGCATTTCCACGCCAAACTAATGCTAATTGCCTGCACAGGGTCTATGTCTCTCTACGCCCTGTCCGTTCATGTGTCTGTCTAAATGCTTTTAAAATATTGCCACTGTATCTGTTTCGACTACCTTCCCTGTTTCGACAACTTCAGCCTACACTCTCCCACCCTGGCCATCCATCTGATCGCTCAATCCCTTTCCCCTGGATTGCCAGTAATCTGCCACTGTTGCCTTTCGCCTGACCAAGCCTATGACCATCAGTCCACACGGAACCCTATGACTATCAGTCCACCCGGGACCCAGCTCCAGTCACAGGTGGCACATTGCCCTCCCCTGTCTTTATATTTGTTTGCTCTGGAAGTCTGCAAGAACCGCACAACATACTCATCAAGCTGCAATAGAATTTTCAGATTTATGTGTTTATAGACAATAGGTGCAGGAGTAGGCCATTTGGCCCTTCGAGCCAGCACCGCCATTCAATGTGATCATGGCTGATCATTCACAATCAGTACCCTGTTCCTGCCCTTTCCCCATACCCCCTGACCCCTCTATCATTAAGAGCTCTATCTTTAAGTCTGTGCTTGGCATTTGTAACAAAGCTCCTGGCACAGTCGAGAGAGCGCTGGCATTAACACAACACTGCACAGGACTGAAATGGCAACTGGAACATGGCTGGTTTGTTCAGTGTGAAGACACTTCATACAAACACCCAGCTGCAGGTCTAACAGTAATCCACCCACCTCGGCAGTTTTAATCCATTTTTTTAACATCCTTCATTGTTAAATATAAAACAATGCTCATCCCAAAATGCCCCTTTCAAACCCACCACTGTTCTAATGGGCTCTCGTTGAAGTGCTGAGGAGAATGTTGATTTAGTCAGGTAAAATTGTAACCCAGACAAGTGATGATCAGCTATCCAGAGTACATCTCTTGCTTTCACTGGCATTAACTCTGACAACTCACTACCCTGCGATCTCTCTTTCCACATTTTTGCTTCAAATCAAAGCATGCAAAAGATGTTGGGGTGAAGTGGGCGACTCAAGGTAATGAATGTCAGGGTGAAATGGATGACACGAGGTAAGGAAGAAATTCTTGTCTGTGGAACCTGCTGTACATTGCATGAGACTCAGTCCCATTCATTTTGATAAAATGATTCATACAAATGCAACAGACCGTCAGAGGAACTCAGCAGGTCAGGCAGCATCTGTGGAGGGAATTGGGCAGTTGACGTTTCAGGTTGGGGCCCTTCAGCTGCACTCCATGGGTCTAGATGAAGGATCTCACACTGACCGCTGAGTTCCTCCAGCAGGCTGTTTGTTGTTGCAGATTCCAGCATCAGCAGTCTCTTGTGTCTCTGTGTGAAAATGCACCCAGTTTGATCAGGCCCATGTCCGCTCTCACCTCCCGACACTGTTTGTGTGCTCGAGGGTTTTGGATACACCTACGGGAGCTGAGCCGAGGGCAGAGATTGCACACGTCCCACTGGCAAACCCGACAGATTCCTGAGGTTAGGTTTATGAGAAGCCTGGCTCCTGTGGTCCAATTCTGCGCCGCTCCACTCTCCCAGTGCTTGGCAGTTCAGTCATACATCTCTGTCAAGACATCTATGAATAAATTAACCTTCGAAAGATTAGTGCACTCTAATGCTACTGGGAGTTTCAAATACAAATGAAAATGGAAGGGCACGGGCTCAGATCTAATTGAGTCTTTTTATCTTTTCATTTATAACAGGCAAGTGTAACGGTTCCTCCTCAGCTGCTCCTGCTGTGGGGGTACATGGAAACGTAGACAAACACTGCCTGGACTCTTCACCCTCTTCCTCGCGTGTGGGCATCAGTGCCAGGGCCCTGCTCTGTGGCTCAGTGCCTGGATAAAAAGCCTTTTGATGTATCTCGGTACACGTGGCAGTAATAAACCAATACCTATATTGCCAAGGAATGTTGGTTTGTATATTTGTTCTTTCCAACACTTGTGAGTCCCAGTATATAGTGAGGTTTCACCAGGACTGTTCCATTTTGGCATTCTTATGAATAGTTTGGGGTCCTTTTCGCTGGGGAATATCTTTGTATTATGAAGGTGTTTTATTTGAAGGTGGTTTCCTTTAGTGGGACTGCTCATTCTACCACATGATTGAGGTGCATGGCAGAGAAGTGAATAGAGTTTGTAATAAAGGGTTTCAACGAAATAGGGTGTGAGGGCCCTGTGGAACATTAATGCTAATTTTGTTGGGCCAAATGGCATAATCTGTGCTGACAACTATGTGACTTTATGATAAACCAGCCTTATTGACTACAGCCCAGTGAAAAAGTGCACACACACTGTGGGTAACTGCTCCGTGATTAGAATGAATTAACTCAGCAGAGAGAGGAAATTCATGGAGCAAGATCCATCTTTAGTTTTAGTTTAGGGATACAATGCAGAAACAGGCCCTTTGACCCACCGAGACTGCGCTGACCAGCGATCCCCACACACTAATGCTATCCTACACACACTCGGGTCATTTTACAACCTGTACGTCTTTGGAGTGCGGGTGGAAACCAGAGCACCCAGGGAAAACTCATACAGTCACAGGAAGAATGTACAAACTCCATACAGACGGCACTGGTAGTCAGGATCAAACCCGGGTCTCTGGCGCTGTAAGGCAGCAACTCTACCGCTGAGCCGCTGTGCCTTCCTATGGCTGAGGATGTCAGTGCTTGCGATTTTCTGTGTAATACAACATCCAGGCCGAAAGCCCAGGTACCAGAGAACTCAGACTGTGGCAGGGTGAAAAACTGCTCAAGGGCAAATGGTGAAATTAAGATGCTGGCTTTTCTTCCTTTTTTTACAATTTATCTATTGAAGCATTTCTTGGATAGCTAGCCCCACACAGCCCTAAGCTCTCTTATAAATATTCATCTCTTTATTAGATCTAACTGTAGCCACATACTGTAACAGAATATGTTTCTGCAATGTCTACAGGGAACAAAAACTGAAAAATCCATTAACAAAATAAATGTTGTACCATTTCTCTGCCTTTTGTTCCCTTTTTTATTCCTCTATCCAGTCCACAAACCCCTGCCTGTCCCCCCTTCTCTGTAACTGCTTAGCCTCAGTATAATCAATTCACCCTCTCACATGTAACATGTGGTGCCCTGCACTTCTGTCAATGGGAACACTCCTGTTATTCAGCACTCTGTCGTGAAATCATACTAGGTGCAGCTCTGCGGGGCCTTGGGAAAAGAACAGGGCAGCACGGTGGCACAGTGGTAGAGCTGCTGCTTTACAGCGCCAAAGCTCCGGGTTCCATCTTGACTACGGGTGCTGTCCGTACAGAGTTTGTACGTTCTCCCCGTGACCTACAGAGGTTTTCTCTAGGTGCTCTAGTATCCTCCCACACTCTAAAGACGTACAGGTTTGTTAGTTAGTTGGCTTTGGTAAAATTGTAAATTGTCCCTAGTGTGTGTGTAGGACAGTGTTAGTGTATGGTCGGCGCTGACTCGGTGGGCCGAAGGGCCTGTTTCTCTGTATCTCTAAACTAAAACTAAATTACACAGGGGAGTAGAACTGAATAAAATAGAACTGGACAAAATAGCCTCTTTGCTCTCAGCTTGCATGTCTTTCTGCTGTCTTCTATTTCAGTGAAGGAGGTTGTGTATTGACAACATTGACAGACTGAGGGATAACAACAAGGTGTTGAGTATAGCTCTGTTATTTATTTCTGGATACAATTCTTTTTGTGGTCCCAAATTATGAAAACAAAAATACATTACAACCTGTTCTTCCCACTCCCCGGCCCCCTATTCAGAATCAGCTGTTAATATCCTATGTAAACAAGTGGGCAGCTGTCTATGATGGGTTAACTCACAGGTAAGTGTGTTAGCATAATCTCTGCTCAAATAAACCAACTCACCTTTCCGAGCGCACTTGCCAGAATTGGGACATCGAGAACCAGGCGTCGGTGGTTTAAGGTGGGAGGGGAAAGGTTTAATTATGAAGGATGAGAAGAGATCTTATCGAAACGTATAAGATTATTAAGGGGTTGGACACGTTAGAGGCAGGAAACATGTTCCCAATGTTGGGGGAGTCCAGAACAAGGGGCCACAGTTTAAGAATAAGGGGTAGGCCATTTAGAAGTGAGATGAGGAAAAACTTTTTCAGTCAGAGAGTTGTGAATCTGTGGAATTCTCTGCCTCAGAAGGCAGTGGAGGCCAATTCTCTGAATGCATTCAAGAGAGAGCTGGATAGAGCTCTTAAGGATAGCGGAGTCAGGGGGTATGGGGAGAAGGCAGGAACGGGGTACTGATTGAGAATGATCAGCCATGATCACATTGAATGGTGGTGCTGGCTCAAAGGGCCGAATGGCCTCCTTCTGCACCTATTGTCTATTGAACCTGAGGGGCAACTTTTCACACAGAGGGTGGTGGGTATATGGAACGAGTTCCCAGAGGAGGTAGTTGAGGCAGAAACTGTAACAACATTGAAAATATATTTGGACATGTACATGGATAGGAAAGGTTTAGAGGGATCTGGGCCAAATGCAAGCAGGTGGGGCTAGTCTAGATAGGGCATCTTGGTTGTTGTGCCCTATTTTCCATGCAGTACGATTCTGTGACTTTATTATGGAAATAAAAATACGTTACAACTTCAAGTCAAGTCAAATTGTTCTTCCCACTCCCCTGCCCCTCTAATCAGAATCAGCTGTTAATATCGTGTATAAACATGTGGTTAGCTGTCTGTGATGGGTTAACACGGTGGAAGGGTCACCTTGGCCACGAGCTCAGTTGGCAGCAGGGGTGCTGCAGCCCTGGGATACCCCAGCAGATGGCGCCCATTGCCCACAGGTGCAGCCAGGAACAATGCAGCAGTAAGGTGAGGTTTCGCAGCCCCTGACACCCAACACTCAGTGAACGGGTCTCGACGGTGAATTGTTGTATTCGAGCAAAATTCTAGCAACCAAATCCCTTTGACCAGCCTGCTCCTTGTGCTCTGCATTAACAAGAATAATGTATTACCTTTCTCCAGTTTGATGTTGTGATGGAGGGCACATTTTATTTAGAGATTTTTTAAAACTCATTTTTCCAGGCTAATTATATATTCCTCAACTAATGTTGAAGCAGATGGTTATTTAACATCTCCATTAATAAGATCTTGCATAAACAAATTGCCAGCTGTGTTTCCAACATTACCCACTGTAAGTTCTTCACTACATGTCCTAATGACGTGAAAGGTGCCAGGAGCTAACTTCTCATTTAAACCTCAAGCACATGGCAACATGCCCTCCCCACCCGTATCATCCTGCCTATCACTGGAACACCTCTGCCACTCATCCTTTCTCTCTCTGGCTCCATCACACCCAGCTTAGGTCGGCCTTTTGGTCACCTATCCTTATATGAAGCTCCGTGTTAAATTTAGTCTGGCAATTTTGTTGGGATTTTAGCAATGAGTTAAGGACAGGTATAATTTAAAGTCTTAGTAACTCAGTTGATAGTTTGACCATCTGGCATTTTCCTTAAAGTTACTTATTTTAATTCAAATAATTTTCACCTCTTAAACACACCTGGAAAGTGTAAAGGGTGAGGTGTCTTTAACCTCTGGATCTGGATTTAGATCCAGCTAAGACAAATAGAATTTCCAGGCCCCTTTGCATTTAATCTTTCGACTTTTGCACTTCCATTTGCTTTGCTATTGAATTTCATCTGAAAGCTGATCTCATTTTACTCAATGCATCTTTAACAAAGTTCAGAAAATTGCTTCCAGGTCCTCTGTGTGTGTGACGCAGAAATAAATGGAGGTGACAGGAAATGGGGAAAGGCACACAAAGCTTGACGCATGTTTATAAGCATGCAATTCGTCACACATGTCCAGAGACATGCAATGCGTGTTACGTGTCCATAGCAATGCAATGCATCACACGTGTCATTAAGCATCCAATGCATGTCATGTGTCCATAGGCACATAACGTATGACACGTGTCCATAGGCACACAATGCATGATTGAGCTTTACTTCAGTCCCACCTGAGTGAGCGGTGTCTGGTTTGACCATTCATACATCAGCATCTTTCACTACGAGCGGGAGACCCGCTTTAGGGATAAGACAACCGGTCTGTGGAGCCCAGCTCATGTGCTGAAGCAGGCCAGTGCATCGCTTGGCAGCAACAAATCCCTAGGCTGAGGTCTGTGGCCGGATGTACTGCTGGGCCGGTTCTCTGCTTCAACACACCCACTGGATGCCAATGACACACATTAGAAACCCTTGCTTGCCCAGCTTGAGACAGTCACTAACAGCTGGCACATCAGGGGGTGAGTCAGGCAGCATCGCTGAACAGACTGGCAGTGTGACTTAGGAGGGCAAATATAGAAAAGCCTTGCAATTCTTGACAGTACAGCATGGGGAAAAGTGGAATTGTCAGCCCTGGCTAATTAGAATCCCCCTCTGGGGCTGAAGCTGAGTTATGTCATTACATTAATGTGGAATTACCTTTGGTGGGACACTCTATTAGTGCAGTGGGATAGATAATTGTTTGGTCAGGTGAAATGGTGCTAGATGATATTAACATGGTTGTTTGAAATTAATCTGTCTGATATTTTAATGAAAGTGTTAAACCATTTAACACAGGATGGAAGGAGGCTTCCCTGGAGAATGTCAATTCCAATAGAGTAGGTAGCTGTGAGCCACTGTCATAAATTTGCTGTCTTTGGCATTTTATTGCTCTGTTATCTCTGGTGCAGTAAATCACGTGTAAACATGCAGAGATTACACGTCTACTCAGGCTTTCAAAACCTCCCTTTCTTTAGGAGATCTGGGGATGAAAACAACTCATTGGTGAGATGCCTTCACGGGAGATATATTTGCCGAGCCTGCTTTCACCCGGGAAGCACGCACTGACTTCAAGGCTGGCAGCTGATGACTGTTTAGTTTAGTTTATTTTAGTTTAGAGATACAGCGTGGAATCAGGCCCTTCGGCACACCAAGTCCGCACCGACCAGCGATCCCCGCACACTAACATTATCCTACACACACTAAGGACAATTTACAATTTTACCAAAGCCAATTAACCTACAAACCTGTAGTCTTTGGGGTGTGGGAGGAAACTGAAGATCCCGGAGAAAGCCAACAGTGGTCAGGAGGAATCTCGTGGAGTCGAAGGGCAGGAGTCTGAAGAAGGGTCTCGACCCAAAACGTCACTCAATCCTTCTCTCCAGAGATGCTGCCTGACCCGCTGAGTTACTCCAGCATTTTGTGTATACCAGTGGTCAGGATGGATCCTGGGTCCCCAGCACCGTAAGGCAGCAACTCTACCGCTGTGCCACCATGCTATACCCAGCTCAGGTTGTTTCCCAGCTCAGCACATTGCGACTGAACGCCTCATGACCCTTCCACACCGCAACTGACTCTTTGGTGCAGCCCCCTCTCTCTAATCTTAACAGGAATAAAAATCTATTCAGTTTAACTCCAAGCAGGATAACTGATTTAATTGAGGCAAAAGGTTTTCCTAACTTCTCCTTCTGTTGCTTAGCTGAATAAAGACCTTGCCCAATGGTAAACTGAACTATAAGATCAACAGCGATCCCAAAGGCCATTTGACCCACCGGTTTCATTCTGTTACCCAATGCTAACCAGTCTCTGCAGGGAATTTAGAGGATGAGGAAAGACCAGAGTTCCTCATTTTACAGAGGGTGGTGAGGCAGATACAATAATGGCATTTCAGAAGCCCTTGGGCAGGCATATGGATATGGAGGGACATGGATTATGCGCTGGGAAATAAGAGATGGTCTTTGTATCATGTTTGGCATGGACATTGTGGGCTGAAGGGCCTTTTCTTGTGCTGCACTGTTCTATGTTTTATCCCAGTGAGCGGTTGCTGCTGTTAACTGTGGACGTGAACAGGCCAAGATATGAGCAATGGTGCACATATTTGTTGGAGGTGCAGCATGAACAGTTGGTGTGATGGAAGGGCCGGAGACTGCTTGCAAATAAAACAAAGAATGGCCGCCCCTCGTAGCTCCAGTAGTGTTCCAGGGGAACCATTTCTACCAACCCAGCACCAGCCTGTTCCCCAGGAGTTGTGGCAAGCAGGCAGGCCTGATGAACGAGTGCCCACAAGCCATGTGGTATTTTGCAATAAACCAGTCAGAGCATTCCCCAGACAATGGCAGGAGCCAAGATTGTTTTTGTTCTGTAAACCCGCTAATTAATTACAGTTTTGGAAAAATCCTTGGCATTCAAACTATATCATTTTGTGTTCAGTTATGAGTATTCATTTAGGTTTATGTTTATTATTGTCACGTGCACCAAGGTATAGTGAACAGCTTTGTTTTGCATGCTATCCAAACACATCAGTTAACAACCCAGCGCTATGAATATTGATATCTTTGATTTCAAGTAACCCTTGCATCCCCTCTCTCCGTCCCTTCCCCAGCCTAGTCGTCGTGCTAGTTTCACTGTCGTCCTGTTGAGTTCCACTGTCTGTATAATACGTTATCACCTATCCCACAGTCAAAACTGGATCATTGAGGGCTCCACATTTCCTTGAGTATCGTTCCTTATTGTATATCTTCCATTCATTTGTCCTAAGTACCATCCATATCTCTCATTTTCCTTTCCCCTGACTCTGTCTGAAGAAGGGTATTCACCTATTCCTTTTCTCCAGAGATGCTGCCTGACCCGTTGAGTTACTCCAGATTTTTGTATCTGTCTTGGATAAAAATACACATTGTAACAATCAAATCGAACTCAAGCACAATAGATAGAGTAAAGGGAAGATGCAGAGTGCAGAATATAGTTCTCAGCATTGTAGTGCATCAGTTCCAGAGACAAATGCCAATGTCTGCAATGGGGTGAAGGTGAATCGGACAGTACCCTTGTCTTGGAAGGATGGTTCAGAAGCCTGATAATACATGGGAAGAAACTGTCCCTGAGTCTGCTGCTGCACACTTTCAAGCTCCTGTGCCTTCTGAGGATGGGAGCAGGGAGAAGAAGGGATAACCGGAGTGGGACGAGTCTTTGATTATGTTAGCTGCTTTTCCGGGGTAGCGTGAAATGTGAATGGATTCAATGGTGGGAAGTCTAGTCTGTGTGATGTACCAGACTACATCCACAACTCTCTGCAATTCGTTATTCACATCTCTGAACCAGAAGGTTGTTGGTTCAAAATTGACTTCAGATGCTTGGGTATTGGAATCCAGGTTGACGTGATAATGCAGTACTGAGGCGGGGCTGCACAATAGGAGATGCGTACTTTCAGGTGAAATGTTTAACTGAAGTGTCATCTACATTGCTCATGTGTACTCATGAAAGATTTCATGCCATTGTTTCAAGCAAATCCCATGGTAGTCTACCAATCTCTTTATCCATCAATCTACATTTCTAAATTAGATTGCCTGTTCATTAACCTATTGTGGTGGTGTTAGTTTATTGTGTGCTAACTCACTGCCATGTTATCAAAGTTACAACAGGGACAATATTTCAAAGGGTCACTATCAACTCTAGGATGCTGTCGGATGTTTGTAAATTGTGTTAAAAATTATGTGTGCTTTCTCAAAAAAAGCTTTTAAACAGAATCTTCAGCGGTGCTGTGGTGCAGCGGTAGAGTTGCTGCATTACAGTGTCAGAGACCCGGTTCGATCCTGACTACGGGTGCTGTCTGTACGGAGTTTGTACGTTCTCCCCGTGACCATGTGGGTTTTCTCTGGGTGCTCCAGTTTCTCTCACACTCCCAACACATGCAGATTTGTAAGGTAATTTTCTTTGCTAAAATTATAAATTGTACCCAGTGTGTAGGAGAGTGCTAGTGTATAGGTTGATCGCTAGTTGGTGCGGTCTTGGTGGGCTGTTTCTGCACTGTATCTCTCAAGTCTAAAGACTAAAGTAAAGAACGAAAGAGGTGCCTGTACATCACAGAAGCAGCCTGCAACTATAGAGCATCAGAGCCCCAAGAAACTAATCTCCCAGCTTTGGAAGCTTTGGCTGGGCTCAGTTACATGTCCCCATATATCCCCGTCTGAAATATGATCCCGACAATGGAAGGAAGAAAAATATGAACGAAGCACTTATTGCAAACTGTAAATGCCTTCCAACAAGACTAATGAGTTTCCACATTCAGTCACTGGTCTGTGTTGTGTTAGTTGAACTCAGCTGGAGAGGTACAGTCAGGGCTGACACCTTTACTTGTGTGTTTATGGAGTCATCACATTATGTCATAGAGTCATATAGCATGGAAGCTGGCCCTTCAGCACAACTCATCCACGCCAACCAAGATGCCCCATGCATGCGCGGCACATTTCACTGCATTTGGCCCATGGCACTCCAAACCCTTCCTATCCACATATCTGTCCAAGTGTCTTTTAAATGCTACTATATCTACCTGTCTCAACTACCCCCTCTGGCAGCTCGTTCCATTTATCCACCACCCTTCGTGTGAAAAAATTGCCCCACAGGTTCCCATTAAATCTTTCCCCTCTCATCTTAAACCGATGTCCTCTGGTTCTTGATTCCGCTATCCCGGGAAAAGGCTCTGTGCACTCACCCTGTCAATTCCATTTAGGATCTTATACTGTGAATCTGTGGAATTCTCTGCCACAGAGGGCAGTGGAGGCCAATTCACTGGATGTATTCACGAGAGAGTTAGATATAGCTCTTAGGGTTAATGGAATCAAGGGATATGGGGTGAAAGCAGGAACGGGGTACTGATTTTGTATGATCAACCATGATCGTATTGAATGGCTGTGTTGGCTCAAAGGGCTGAATGGCCTACTCCTGCACTTATTTTCTATGTTTCTATGTTTATACACCTATATAAGATAACCCCTCACCTGTCTGGGAGTCAAGGAATAAAGTTCTAGCCTGTACAACCTCTTCCTATAGCTCAGACCCTCGGTTCCTCATCTCTGACCATGGTGATCAGTTAAACTGCCTATGTGTAGGAAAAAAAACTGCCGATGCTGGTTTAAATCGAAGGTAGACACAAAATGCTGGAGTAACTCAGCGGGTCAGGCAGCATCTCGGGAGAGAAGCAATGGGTGACGTTTCGGGTCGAGACCCTTCTTCAGTCTGAAGAAGGGTCTCAATCCGAAACGTCACCCATTCCTGCCTGACCCGCTGAGTTACTCCAGCATTTTGTGTCTACATTCGATTTACACTGCCTATTATCCCAGCTACTTATTTTTTTAATGGCACATACGTGTCAAAAATAGCAAAATATAATTCTGCTAACGTTGTTAAATATCTCCTGTAATTTTTCTTTCAGGTCTGCTCACAATGGGATTCACAAGATTAATCGTTATATTCTGAATATTGCTGGATAATCCTACAGAGAGCATTAGCAACCAGGCTGTGCTGATGGATATAAAATAAAAAATTGCAGCTTTTAATAAAAGAACATGCAAGAATGAACAATCAAAAATAAGGCAAATAAGTGAGGACAAGCCATCAGAACTGCAGGAGAGAGAACGTAAGGGGCTGGGGTTGGTGGGAAGGAAGGAAGCTTCATCCAAGTACCCAAAGACAGTAACTTTATCTTGTTGGACAAGGTTTAGAGAGGAGACAGCAAATCCAGTTATGCAGGAAAGAACTGCAGATGCTGGTTTAAATCGAAAGTAGACACCAAATGCTGGAGTAACTCAACAGGTCAGGCAGCATTGGGGGAGAGAACAAATGGGCCTTCAGACTGAAGAAGGGTCTCGACCCGAAATGTCACCTATTCCTTCTCTCCCGAGATGCTGCCTGACCCGCTGAGTTACTCTAGCATTTTGTGTCTACCAGCAAATCCAGTTCCCGCAGTAAAAAGGCTTGAATTTCATTCGAGCCTTCCTCATCCTCTAGAGATCCCAAAGAGATTTACAGATGTAATTAAGTAACTGCTGCTAACCACCAGCACAGCTACCAAAGTACCCACGACCACCTTCCACAAGCAGGGATTTATTCATGATGTTTATCTAGGTGGGGTTGGGTAGGATCTAGGCTGAGCTGCATATCTCAATGTTGGGATGGACCCTGAAATCACAAAATATATTTTATTACGGGCAGCACAGTGGTGCAGCAGGTAGAGCTGCTGCCTCACACCACCATTGACCTGGGTTCGATCCTGACCTCGAGTGCCATCTGTGAAGTTTGCACGTTATCTCCGTGGTCGTGTGGGTTCCTCCGGGTGCTCCGGTTTCCACCAACGTTCCAAAGACGTACAAGTTTATGGTGAATCAACCTCTGTAAATCTCCCCTCGTGTGTAGTGAGCGGAATAACATAGAACTAGTGTGAACGGGTGATCGATGGTCAGCATGGACTTGGTGGGCCAAAGGGCCCGTTTCCACGCTGCAATCGTCAATCAAAGACATGAGAACCAGGATAATCCATTGCAGTCGACTAATCCATTCCCCATGGATCAATATCAATATTGCAATGTCTTATGCTTAATCCTTTCTTGCCCACAATCCTTGCGTCTGAGAACAACCTTCATAGCAAAGTAGGAAAGGCGTAACTGAGAACTGAACACTCTTTAATGTCAGGAGCTCTATTTCTTTAATTATTTATTATTCAGACCCAGGGTGTCTCTGGCAAGGCCAGCACATATTGCCCAGCCATGGAGGCCCTCAAGAAGATGATTGATTTAATTGATTGATTGAAAGCTACAGCATGGACGCAGGCTCGTGTGCCCACCGAGTCCACGCCGACCTCCATCACCCGCTCACACTAGTTCTATGATGTCCCACTTTCTCATCCACTCTCTACACACAGGGCCGGCAGTTTACAGAGGCTAATTATCCTGCAAATCCGCACATCTTTGGGGCGTGGGAGGTAACCGGAGCACCCGGAGGAAACCCATGGGTCACAGGGAGAACGTCCACACAGGCACCACCCAGGGTGAGGATTGAACCCTGGTCTCTGGCGCTATGAGGCTGTGGCTCTCCCCACTGCACTGCGAGCTGCCTTCTTGAACTGCTGCATATTTTCCAGTGGATGTGCTCCCACAGTGCTGTTGTGCAGTGAGTTCTCAGATGAAGGTCCAATGATGATGAAGACCCAATAACATATTTAAAGCAAACGTGATGTGAGTTGAAGAGGAAGGACCTGTGACTGTTTCAATGGTCCTTCTGCCCATGTCCTTGTTTGTTGTGATGGTGTGAACGATGAAGCAAATTACTGCAGTGCATCGTGCAGTGTCTGAATCGCAACCACCATCCCAATTGTTCTTTCCTCTCTTTACTTTATCAATATTGCTGTTGTCTGGTTCTCTTTGAATTCTTTTCTGTTTCCAAAGTATACCATCCAATGAGTTCTTCCTCTCCATGGACATCACCGCGTGGTAACCTGGATTAATTACATTAGCTGTGTAAACAGAAGATCTTTCACGTCTCCTGTGCTGTTCGTGATCTCACCATGTCCCAAAGCAACCAAAGACATTTGTAAATGCAATCACTTGTTGCAGGAAACACAGCAGCCAATGTGCACGTGGCGATTCCCACAATCAGCAAAGACTAATGACTGGATAAGTAAAGACTCAAGCAACTGCACATGCTGGTTTATAAAAAAGACACAACATGATGAGAACATGATGGAGATGTGTGGGAAGGAACTGCAGATGTTGGTTTAAACCAAAGATAGACACAAAAAGCTGGAGTAACTCAGCAGAACAGGCAGCATGACACAAAAAGCTAATGTAGTCTGAAGAAGGGTCTGGACCCGAACTGTCACCCATTCCTTCTCTCCAGTGATGCTGCCTGTCTCGCTGAGTTAGGCCAGCTTTTTGTGTCTGTGATGGTGATGTTTCAAATCGGGACCCTTCTTCAGTGCGGGTAAGTACTTTCAGTATTGATGGAGACCTACACTTTGGCTCGGACGACTGTATCATCTCTCTGTTTCCAAGGTCGCAGTCCAACAGCAGATGGCAATGTGTTACTGCAACAATACCCTGCCTCTGTTTCAATACTGCCCTCAACATCTGGAAATGTTTCTGGTGATATAGTGTCCTCTTACTGGGCAGGAATGAGCTTAAGTATTTTACTCATTGACTATGAAATCTGATCCATAGAAATACTACCAAGGACTTAAGTCAAACCAGAATGCCTGTTAAACCATTATCTGTCTGGGTCTGGAGGTAGTTAGGAATATCCTACAATAAATTAAATGTAAACTGACGTGCTTCTGTCTCGGAATCTTTGCCTCCAGTTAAGCTGTGTTGGTGGCAGGCTACCTACTCACACTAACCCAGCACCCCCTCACCCTCACCATCACCAGACCTCATTTCCAGCTCAGCCCAAATCCTTTAACTTTCTGAGCACCTCTTTTACATCAACGGTCTGCAGAAAAACAAAGCAAAGTAAATAAATAATATGTTGTTGTGGCCCCCAAATGCTTTGATTTCCGATTAAATATTAACAAGCCAGCACTCTGGCCTGAATATAAATAGTTGTGAATTGCCACTCAGTGAAGGCTATTGGAAAAATGTTTTTTATTTATGTATTTATGCAAAAAGTAGAAGGAAAAGCACATTGTTATTGTAGGAGTAGGAATTGGAATAAAAAGGCACAAAGTGCTGGAGTAACTCAGCTGGGTCAGGCAGCATCTCTGGAAAACATGGATTGGTGACATTTCAGTTCGGGACCCTTCTTCAGGCTGACCCATTGAGTTACTCCAGCACTTTGTCTTTTTTTCGTAAACCAGCATCTGCAGTTCCTTGTGTCTCTGGATTTGGAATGGCTGTTAATGTTGGGGAAGGGATTGTGGCATTTGGAAGGTTTCCCTGCTGTAAATTTGCAGCAATTTCTGAACGCTGTCTCACCTATTTGTGATGGGTAATTTTGTTTTTTGCTTCAGTTACACTGAAGGGTTAAATCGCACTTTTGTTCCAGACTGCTCCCCAGATGCTGAGGGAGGGGAGAGCCAACGTATGCTGGCAGGGTCCCTCATGTCCCTACACAAATCACTCTCGCCACCACGTCTGGGCAAAGTATGACTGAGCTATTCAACAGCGGAGCCATCACAGTCTCCTTAGCGTCGGGGAGGATTCAGATGCCAGCAGGTATCATTGCAAAGCAGTCAGTGCACTTGGTCAATTGGCTCATTGGTCTAGGGTGTGAGGGTGAATCAGAGTGCCTCCACTGAGAGGACCCAGCTGACTGTCAGCAGTGGGACCGGCAGCTCTGAACACCAGGGGCTGCATTTGCTCACAGCCTGCAGTTTGAGTAATGCTTCTTAATGAGCGATCGTACCCTGTTGTCATCACGGTGCTGGCTCGAAGGGCTGAATGGCCTACTCCTGCACCTATTGTCTATTGTGACCACTTCAATGACAAGTGGGCACAGCTGGTAGAGTTGCTGCCTCACAGCACCAGAGACCTGGGTTCAGTCCTGACCTCGGCTGCTGTCAGTGTGGAGTTTGCACGTTCTCTCTGTGACCGTGTGAGTTTCCTCCGGGTGCTCTGGTTTCCTCCCACATCCTGAAGATGTGCGGGTTTGTAGGTTAACTGGCCCCTAGTGTGTAGGGACTGGATGTGAAAGTGGGATAATGTAGAACTAGTGTCGACGGGAGATCAATGGTCAGCAAACTGAGGAGGTGACCAAAGGACGATCAAAGTGATATGTTTTAAAGTCTCTTAAAGGTGGATCAGATATCAGACTCGACAAGCTGGTCAGGAAGGCCAACTCTGTCCTGGGTTGCCCCCTCGACTCAGTGCAGGTGGTGGGAGAGGAGGATGATGGCAAAGCTCACATCGCTGCTGGACAACGACTCCCACCCCATGCAGGACACTGTCACTGCACTGAGTAGCTCCTTCAATGACAGACTCCTTCACCCCAAGTGCATGAAGGAGAGATATCGGAGGTTCTTCCTTCCCGCTGCTGTGAGACTGCACAACCAGCACTGCTCCCAGCAGACGAGTCAACAATAACAGCTAAGAACACACAGAAAACTGATGACAATTTATGTATCTTTTATTTATAATGAATGATCTCTTGCTCTCTTGCTATCCACTTTGTTGCTGTAACACTGTAAATTTCCCCGGTGTGGGACGAATAAAGGAATATATATTATATATATATTATATATATATTATATATTATGTACAAAGTGATCCAGGAAGAACATTCCAATGCAGAAGAAGAATCTGAAATTGCATTTTGAAATCTTGGGTGACTTTTATATTGAACATGAAAAATATCAATGAGGGAATTCAATAAACCTTTTCAGTATTTGCCAATCCATATTAGGGTCAAACATGAATATACAAATTTCTGATTTACAAGGTCTGGATTTCTTTATGTTTTGAGCACTGGCCAATAAGAATTAGATGGAGACCCAAGTTGTTTAGTATTGAGGTGGTACAGATCAAAGAGAGAGGATGTGTGCTCCATTAATCGTGAGCACTACTGACCTGATCTAAAGCAGGATTGTGCACCATTCACTATCGAGGACGGAGTGGGTTAAATAATTTAGACGCAAACATCTATCTTTATTTCACTTTATACGTCCATTGACTCCTCAGATAATGTTGCTGTGTTACGTATTGAGGGGGCAGAAGAATCTAATGGTCAAAACTCCACCTGAAGATCACCAGAAGGCAAAATCTGACGTCACAGCAGAAGTCAAAGTGTTTGCAATTCATATCTAACAGCATTTCCAAAATTCGAACTGCTCATTCACAACCTCCTCCCTGCATCCTGTAACTATTGATCTGTCCAAACATGTTCTCACCTCTGCTCAACATCCTAGTCTGCATCTAAAGAATGACTATCTCCTCTGTCGCTGCCCCTTGTATAGCCCCCAGCTCTGCTTCCTTGAGTCCAAAAGGTGCAGGTTTGATTGCAAGTGGTGGACAATTGGTTTGGCAATTCACTGCAAGAACCTGCTGGACGACATAATGTACTGCCTCACCTCCGCCAAATCAGCTCGCAGGTCAGGATAACCCCAGGCTGTGAGATCAAATCTTCAAACCTTTCTCCCTTGCCTCCCCTGCCCTTAACTGCGTGCAGCGGTAGAGTTGCTGCCTTACAGCGCCAGATTCAACCCTGACTACGGGTGCAATTCAATTCAATTCAGTTCAAGTGAAGTTTGTTCGTTCTCCCCATGACTAGCGTGTGTTTTCCCCGGGAGCTCTGGTTTCCTCCCACACTCCAAAGACGTACAAGCTTGTTGGCTAATTGGCTTGGTAAAATTGTAAATGGTCCATTGTGTGAGTAGGATAGTGTTAGTGTGCGGGGATTGCTGGTCGGTGTGGACTCAGTGGGTCAAAGGACCTGTTTCCACGCTGTCTAAACTAAACTAAACCTCCATTTACTGGAGCTAGGCTTGTTCACTGCATACAAAGGTGGAGACTATCTGATCTGAACCCGGCTCCCTGGGCTCAGTTTCCATAAGGACGCTGATGATACTCCACTCCATCTTATCACCACCCATGATACTTCCACTGTTTCTAAATTATCCACAGTTTGAGCACAAATATCTTCGGAGTAAACATTGAGAGATGGGATTATGATGTTGAAGACAGAGCTGGGCATTTGGAATCTATCGTAGGTTTCCTTGTGGTCTCGGTGTTCCAGGGATGAGTTTACAGCCAGGGAAATGGCATCTGCTGTGGACCTGTTGCGACGGTCTTGTAGCTTCCTACTTTGCTAACCCTCTCCAGAGTTACAACTCCCGAAGACATCTACACCCTACACTGAGCCCTTCATCATCCCTCTGCTTCATCATTCCAGCGTTAGTGCCAGTGCCTTAAACTACCAATGACGAGCTCCAGAATTGCCTCCTCAGTCCTCCTTAGTCCTTTATATTCCCTTCATTCAGATAAATATCTTTGGATGAGATCTTGGTTGCCTGTTCTAAAGTGTGTGTTGTCAAATTTTGCTTCGCAGTGCTTCTTAAGCACTTTGGAACATTTTGTTGTTAAAGCCACTAAATAAGTGCAAGCTGTTATTTTGTTATTCTTGAAGAAAAAACAGTTTCCCCATAATTGAAATACAATCGCCTTTTCAATCTCGCTCTGTAGCAGCGGTGATTGCATTGACTCAACTACAGATCAATAATGAAAACAAAATCTATTATTCTGGCATGCATTAATGATAGATTGCTCAGAAGGGAAGTCCACTAATGGGTATAGACAATGACACATTTTCAGAGGTATAGATCGCTGATATCTACCACCTCCTCGTAGTTGGTTGTGGAATATTTTGAATTCACTGTAAATGCTTGCTGTATCTGAATCCATGAACAGAAACCTCTGACACTGGATTGAAGGGTCCGATGCAACAAACGTTTCTTTCACTGTTGTACATTCCCTCTCCTTCATCTGACCATAAACCCACTCATGCCAGTCACTTACAAATGGTGAGGTTGCTGGCAGATCTATCCATCCCTCACCCTGGATTATGAGGTCCTTTGAGCAATGATGTAAAATTCATAGAGGTTGAGTGGTCCATGCTCATTTTTGCCTTTGTTTAGTTTAGTTTAGTTTAACAAGACCCTTTGGCCCGCTGAATCCATTCTGACCATCCATCACCCATTCACACTAGTTCTATGTTACCCCACTCTCTCATCCATTCTCTACACGTTTGGGGCAATTTACAAAGGCCAATTAATCTACAAACCCGCACGTCTTTGGGATGTGGGAGGAAACAGAGCACAGACAGGGGGAGAACGCGAAAACTCCACACAGACAGCACCCAAGATTAGGATCGCACCTGGGCCTCAGGCGCTGTGGGGCAGCAGTACTACCCACTGCACCACCCGCTGCTCTAAACTATTGAACGGAACAACCATCTGCATTCCCCTTCATGATCAATTTTCCCATTTACAGCAGGTTTAGAAATTCCCTGGCCAGAACAAGGAAAGAGACCCTTCGAAGGGTCTCGTCCCGAAATGTCACCCATTCCTTCTCTCCAGAGATGCTGCCTGTCCTGCTGAGTTACTCTAGCTTTTTGTGTCTATCGTCGGTTTAAATCAGCATCTGCAGTTCCTTCCGATCTCTACTCAGTCTGAATGCAGTCAAGCTTTCCTTACGTGTGAGTGGCCAGGCACCTAAAGAAGAAAGCTCGACTGCTGTCGTTTTGTCCAGACTGGGCCTTTGACCACGTTTCCCAGTCACGGGAATATTCAGCGTTCATGGAAGATGATATAAAAAAGGGCTGTGGGAAATCTAGAATTCTACACCACCCCACCCTGTGAGAATTTAGGACAATTGGACAGGAGGCAGATGAGCCGGGATCAAACTGAACGCAGGGACAGGTCTGAGAGTCCCTGTGGCTTACATCAGCTCCTGAAAAAGAATACAGCAGTGGTCAGAAAATCTGTGGAACAAATTACTGAAGAAATAAAGGACTGGATTCCAACTGTTAACAAGCCAGCTTAATTGAAAACTATCTGGGTATCAATCATGCTGCGGAACATTGGATTTAAATTAATTAAATAATTAATGCTAATTTGATTACAGAGAACTGCACTTAACCCTCCAACTGCTGAACAGCTCTTTCATAACAATTATTTTCTCTTTCACGCAATGTGTTTGCATAATTTATCCTTTAAATGTCCCTTTAATTTTTTTTCTCTCTCCCTCCGCTCCAACTATCTTCCCTTCCTCCTGGAGGTGCTGAATGGTGCAGGCAAATTAAAGCCCTTTATTCCATGGCCAAGCCCTGGTTCTATGATGGATGGACATTTGCATCTACTTATTGTCCTCACAGAGATGAGGTAGATTGAAGATTGGAGATGATTGTTTCTTGTGAACTCTGTTTTTCTTCAAAAGTAAATCCAAAACCCGGTTTCAGCAAAAGCAACTCACAACTGTCAGATTGTTCTTGTAAACTAATTGATTTATTGATGAACTTTACAGAAGGAAACATCACACCTTGACACAGCGTGGTCCATCTGAAATGCCAGCCCCATCCCAATGGCTTTTAATTGTCTTCAGAAGTGTAGCACTCAATTGAAATGAACATGGGCAATTCAGAAGATATAGGCACAAAATGCTGGAGTAACTCAGTGGGTCAGGCAGCATCTCTGGAGAGAAGCATTAGGGGCCATCACCTATTCCTTTTCCCCAGAGATGCTGTCAGACCCATTGAGTTACTCCAGCAATTTGAGTATATCTTCGGTATATACCAGCATCTGTAGTTCCTTCCTACACCTTGGTGATTCAGATGTGGGTGATAAATGCAAGTCTTATCCTTGATGGCCACATCTTGGGAACTTGAAGGGAAAGTGAACCGAGTCAGGCAGCAGCTGACCACTGGATGTGGAGAGCAGGTTGAACAATGTGCTCAGTGCTGGCTCCAGCAACAGGGAGGTGCAACAACTATCTGGGTTGTGTCACCTAAATGGAGAAGGGAAGCATTTTCAAATATGACTTTCTTAAAGGAATTGAATATATCCTTAAACAAGACGGCAGTGCTGTGGGGGAAGCCTGGGAGGGGGGGGGGGGGTGACGATAATTTGACAATACTTTCAAAGCTTTGGCATAGATGTGTTAGGCAATTGGCCTCTTTCTCTGCAGTGAGATCCCGTGACCCTGATAATCCTTGCATCCCATCAAGGACTGTGTGTTGTAACCCAACTGAAAATTGCATAAACGCAAAGTTCAATGTTATTCAAGACTGGGATTGGAACTTGAGCCCTGTGAATACCATTGGAACTTAAAACCTCTGAATGTCATTGGAACTTTGAGCCTGAAAGTGAGATTGGAAGGTGAACCCAGTGAATGGGCTTGCAACTCAAGCTCACTGAACTAGATTTGAACTCGAGTCCATGAATGAATTTGGAACCTGGCCTTCAGAATAGGATTCCATGAACAGAACTGGAACTGGCCCAAGGAAGGGATGGTGGGGTAGATTTACCTGACTTCAGCTCCCAGTAGAGAGCTATGTTCAAAGGGAGAACAGATCAGAGAATTAGAACAACAGTGTTGTAGAGCATGCATCACCAGTTGGACTGGAAGATCAGTAAATTTACCCTTTGGTATTATCTAACTAAATCAGGAAAGAGTTAAACAGAAATAAATGTTGAATGTAAACACTTTATTCTCATTGTTAGAAAGGAATTTACTCTCTTGTATTCACTGAGTTTTATTCTATTCATTATATTTACCATGGGCACAATAATTAAAGGGACAAGCCGAAATGTAGAAACAAAGAACTACAGATTCCAGTTTATACCAAAGATAGACACAAAGAACTCGAGTAACTTACTGTGTCGGGCAGCATCTCTGGAGAAAAAGGATGGGTGACATTTTGGGTCCATCTTAGTGCTTCTGACAATTGCCTTGACAATGACAGTATTTGTTGGCAACTTATTGATGTGAGGCAGATTATAGTCTGTCCATTATTGGTTTACATTGAAAAGTAATTTAAAGGGTGGTGAATGTGTGGAATTCATTACCACAGAAGGCTGTGGAGGCCAGGTCAATGGATACTTTTTAAGGCAGAGATAGATAGATTCTTGATTTGTACGTGAGTCAGGGGTTATGGGAAGAAGGCAGGAGAATGGGGTTAGGAGGGAGAGATAGATCATCCATGACTGAATGGTGAAGTAGACTTGATGGGCCGAATGGCCTATTCTGCTCCTATCGCTTATGAACTTATGAAATGTCCAAAAGTATCCATTGACTCTCCCCCCAGAGCTCAGTCCTGGAAAAGGCCTGCACTTTCACGCTTTGGCCTGCTTACCAAACCTTTGCCTCCAACTGCACACGCTGTTTGTATCCCTGCATTGCACCGAGACATATTACAATACTGACCTGTTCAGCGCAGAGACGTCCAGTGAAATACCACTGCAGCAATCCCAAAGCTTGCAGAATTGTCTTTTGCCAGATGTGATATATATGCAGCCTTTTGGTGCTGCGAATCATCTCCCCCACTATTCACACTTGGTCACTCTGAGGCAGCTAGCTAGAGGCAGATTTATATCTTCCTGTCACATCCAATAGCAAGGTAGCTCCCATATATTAGTGCTTAGTTACAATGACACACATCAGGCTGGTAGCAGCCAGGTGATTGATAGTTATTTGCTGAAGAGTAAAAGTGTTGGACCAGGACATAATAATGTGACATTAATCGTGCATTGAGAGCCAGTATGATTGTCTTACTTCAATAGATCCATATTTGCCCTTGTCGGCATGCTAGATGACTTCCATGGTCAATTCTGCATCCGACATAATTGCAATAAAAAAATGAAATGGAAAATGCAGATTTCCATCATCTTCTGTGAAAGATTTAAAAATATAAAGTTGGCTCTTGGGATTGGACAAAATCTTTCTTTTGCTAATGTACAATCAAAGCAGCCAGTGCAGGGAAAGTAATAACAATGATGAAAGCTGTTATTAAAGACATTATCAGAACATAGTTACAGTTGAATTGGATAGCTCATCTATTTTTAATACCATAATTTTTTTTCCTGCAAAACATATCAGCATTGTATATGAATCTACTGGTAATATCATTGTGCTTTTGGCTTTTTGAGTATTATATCTAGGCATTCACCATGTCCACTGCACCAGACTCGATGTGTTAGCAACAGGCCGTCTCTCTCGCCGTTGCACATGAAGGGCACCCTCTCAGGCCACAGTTGCCCTCCATCAGCCGATCACTGTGACGGTTGACCATAATAAACGGCAGAATGTCGAAACACACCCAAATCGCTGGAGTAAATCAGCGGGACAGGCAGCATCTCTGGATAGAAGGAATGGGTGATGTCTGAAGAAGGGTCTCGACCCGAGCCGTCACCCATTCCTGCTATCCAGAGATGCTGCCTGTCCTGCTGAGTTACTAGAGCCTTTTGTGTTCATCTTTGGTGTAAACCAGCATCTGCAGTTCCTTCCCTACACAGAATATAAAAAGAATGGAATTGCAGATGCTAGCTTATACCAAATATAGACAAAAAGTGCTGGTGTAACTCAGCAGGTCAGGCAGCATCTCTGGAGAAATAGGATGGATGACGTTTCAGGTCAGGACCCTTATTCGGACTGGGAATAGGGGGAGGGGGGAGGCGAGAAAAGACCAGGATAAATCAGGGCCGGTTGCAAATTACCTCAGGCATGGAGGTGCCTGGTAAACCCATTGTTAGCCAGGGAAGCTGAGATTTTAAAAAGAAAACAATGTAGAGAACTGTGAAACTGGTAAAAATAACTCGGGTGGAGGAAAGGGGGCAGGGGGAAGGGGGAAGGGGGAAAGGGAAGGGGAGTAAGGCAGAATAATAAATGGAAAATTGCAGTCAACCACAACTGCAGTCATATCTAGGGTACGGCAGCTTAACCAGTAAATTACTAACCCAAAGGTTTGATCTGATGATGCAGATGAGTTTAGGTGCTACCATGTCCATTGAGGGGTTGGGTGAGAGGATGGCGAGGGAGGCGAGGAGGAGGAGGATCAAGACCCAACTTCAGAGTGTGAAGAAGGGTGTCGACCCGAAACGTCATCTATTCCTTTTCTCCAGAAATACTTTCTGACCCGCTGAGTTACTTCAGCTTTTTGTGTCTATCTTCAGTTTAAACTAGCATCTGCAGTTCCTTCCCACAAATTGGTTTCTAATATGATACCTTATCTCAGATGAGCAGCACAATTTGGATACTAAAACTGACCACTGTACCGTCAGTCTGAAGAAGGGTCTCGACCCGAAACGTCACCCATTCCTTCTCTCCTGAGATGCTGCCTGACCTGCTGAGTTACTCCAGCATTTTGTGAATAAATACCTTCGATTTGTACCAGCATCTGCAGTTATTTTCTTACAGGACCGTTGGGTAAAGGAGGGAGGACTATCACCATTCAGTGATACTGAAAGGAAAATCAACATACTCACAGCAATAAGGACAGGTGCGCAATATGCCTGTGAATGTAATAGGCGTGGAGACTTATGCCATCAGTAGGCTTCGAAGTGCTGATTGACCAATTGGGTGAGATAGCTCAGGATATTGTCATCTCAGTGAGAGAGGTACAGGTTTGTAGGTTAATTGGCTTGGTAAATGTAAAAATTATCCCTAATGGGTGCAGGATAGTGTTAATGTGCGGGGATCATTGGTCGGCGTGGACACGGTGGGCCGAAGGGCCTGTTTCAGTGCTGTATCTGTAAACTAAAGGTGAGCAGGATGTTGGCAAGCAACACAGTCCATGGACTGCTGAACATTTAACAGAGAGATCAATCCATTTCTGTTGGGAATTTTAGATGTACATTTGTACTCTATCTCAGTGAGATGTTTATAGGTAAAATTTGCATGAGCTTACAAAAAGGTTTGCCTGCATTGAGGTTCATGATGGCAGAATGAGAACTAAGGAATAAGAATATGGAATCAGGTAGCACGGAAATTAACAGCCCATGCTGACTCATTGAAAGAGCTCCAGAATTTGTTTCACTCCCTTGTTCTTCTGTCAGAGATCCTTGTGAAATTTAGCACTCTGCCTCACTATTAAAATAAAATCAGTGCTAATTGTCACCTCAACCTCAGATTCCTGCCTGCCCTTTGAGATAACATTTCACCCCTTTGCATTAATTTATCTTTGCCTTGAAAATATTTGTGGACTTTGATTCCACTGCCCTTCGAGATGAGAGAAGTAGGAAAATAAATCCATAATTACATATATTATCAAAATAAT